>NC_073630.1:53567727-53870757 GCF_029407905.1 Bubalus kerabau | reverse complement strand
CCTTCACCCTTTTATTTTAAATTAAGTATTTTCTGATCAATAGAATAAAGGATTTTTTTTCACTACACTAATATAAAATAATGTCTTGACTGAAATACAGAGCTCTGAATCACTCAAAGAGAAGCATGAAATTATTACTGGGTGAAACTCCCTGTAAATATCAAATTCTTCCACATCTACAAAGTAAGGCTTTACTTGATAAGCATTAAATTTTGTTAGAGATTCTAGAAAAACATTTTTAAATAAATGCTACTTTCTGAAATGATTCCATCTGTTTTCCTATGAAACACACTTAACTCACTCCCACATATATCCTAGAAAATCAATTGACACTTGATCACAATAAAATTGATATCCAATTTCTCGAATAATTGACCAAGTTAAACCTTTGACATGTCTGTGGCTGCTGTGTTATCAGTGAAGTGTAGCAGATCAAAGTTATATCACCAAGCATGGCATATTAATTAAATTGTACTAAGCAGTTTTGACTTGATTACTGAGGAAAGTTTCTTTTTCTGCTGATATTTTAAAGAGGAAAAGAGATAAAGTGCAGATATTTCAGTGGGCCTTTTTATTTAAATTCCTTTTCTACTGCAAAGTGCAGGCTATTTGTGTTCATCTGAGAAAACAAAATCTATAAACTAAAATTTCTCTGAGATCAGCTAAATGTGACTTAATGATAAAACAGGGCTTCCTTGGCGGCTCAGTGGTAAAGAATCCACCTGCCAATGCAAGAGGCACAGGTTGGATCCCTGATTGGGGAAGATCCCACATGCCTCGGAGCAACTAACCCTGTGGGCAACAACTATTGAGCCTGTGCTCTAGAACCCAGGAGCTGCAGCTACTGAGCGCACATGCCACAACTTCTGAGTCCACATGCTCTAAAGCCTGTGCTCCGCAACAAGAGGAGTCACCGCAATTAGAAGCCCATGCACCACAATTAAGGAGTAGCCCTCCCTTGCCACAATTAGAGAAAAGACCACGTAGCTATGATAACCAAGGATAGCCAAAAATAAATAAATAAAATTTACTGTCTCTATAATGTGCAAATAATGCCAGTGCGACTGCTAGGATGAAGTTGTTTAAAAATATGAATATTAAGTTTTTTAAAAAGAAAATGGGGGCTTCCCTGAGAGCTCAGTTGATAAAGAATCTGCCTGCAATGTGGGAGATCCAGTTTGATCCCTGGGTCTAGTCGGGAAGATCCTCTGGAGAAGGGAGTGGCTACCTATTCCAGTATTCTTGGGCTTCCCTTGTGGCTCAGCTGGTAAAGAATCCTCCTACAATGTGGGAGACCTGGGTTGGATCCCTGGGTTGGGAAGATCCCCTGGAGAAGGGAAAGGCTCTCCACTCCAATATTCTGGCCTAGAGAATTCAATCCAAGGGGTCGCAAAGAGTAGGACACAACTAAGCAACTTTTACTTTTTCACTTTAAAAAAACACATTATTGTCTGAAGTGATACTGGAATTATTTTGTGAATTAGTTAAGACTCCAATCCAAGTGATGAAGAGAAGTTCAGTAACTTTATTCTTTGCATGAGTCATCTTTTGTCACCTTTGTCAACTTAAGCGCATAGCTGTATCTGTGAGTAGGGTTGGTCAGTGTGACAAATTTAATCATATGGACCATTTCAGTCATGTGATTCACATAAGTAATATTTGTAAATAATGCAATCATGTATAAAATAAAATTCCTAATATGTTTCACAGGAACAGGTTGGGAAGGTATTTTTATATATTTGTTTTTTGACTTCCCCGGTGGCTCAGATGGTAAAGCGTCTGCCTACAATGCGGGAGACCTGGGTTTGATCCCTGGGATAGGAAGATCTCCTGGAGAAGGAAATGGCAACCCACTCCAGTATTCTTGCCTGGAAAATCCCATGGACGGAGGAACCTGGTAGGTTACAGTCCATGGGGTCACAAAGAGTCGGACATGACTGAGCGACATTTACTTTACTTTACTTTGCTTTTTGACTTTTTAGTCTAAATTCTTCACTGATAACAGTGTATGCATTTTCAAAAGGGGTGCCAGACAATTGGAAAGTAATGTTTATTGCTTGAGTAATAGAGTGATTAACCTAAGAAATCTTTCTCCTTTACTTTTTGCCCACCATATTATTAATACTTGTGCCAGTGTACATATTTGATCATATCATACATATTATTTTATGTATTTTTCCCCAAAGAATGGCACATTAGAGGTGTTATTCCATAGCATTATGATAGCAGTATGTAGAATCCTACTTAATTATTTTAAAATTCAAATGATATTTCCTATTTGGACATAATACGTTTTGTTCAAACAATCCTTTGTTAATGAACACTCTGGTAGCTGTTTATTTTTCTCTTCCTTTATTTGTCATTGTGAATAATATGATAGCAGAGTCCTGGTACATATATCATTTTCAAGAAATAATAGTATTTTTGCTGAGGCCCCTTTGGACATTTTATTTCCCCCAGAGTTTACTCCCTTGGCAATTTTGAAATACAAATAAACTGATTTGGCTCTTACTCCCTCCCCTCCATCAGAGTCTCTGAAGGAGAGCACTGTAATAGGAGCATGAACAAGACAAATAGGACTACAGGTACATGGAGAAAGTTGCACATTGCTAAAGGGTTATTAAGAAGGAAGAAGACCACTTTATCACTTTACTTACAGCTCTTTAATATTATTGCATTTATTCTGTGACAGAAAAATAAGGTATACAAATTCTCAAATAATGTATTTTTAAAGAATATTGCCATAAAATGCATAAAATGTGAACTACATGTGCTAAAGAAATCCTTTTAATATCTGGAGAAATAGTTGTAGTCCTTAAGTGGCTATAGAGTGACATAATAAAAACTACATAAAATGTGAACACTGAGTCAAAATTTGAAATTCTCTGGGTTTTTGTTTTCACATGAAAATATAAGGAGGTAAGAAGGGTTGGACTATAAAGAAACCTGAGCGCTGAAGAATTGATGCTTTTGAACTGTCTGTTGGAGGAGACTCTTGAGAGTCCCTTGGACTGCAAGGAGATCAAACCAGTCAGTCCTAAGGAGATCAGTACTGAATATTCATTGGAAGAACTGATGATGAAGCTGAAACTCCAATACTTTGGCCACCTGATGTGAAGAACTGACACATTTGGAAAATATCCTGAAGGCAGGAGGGGAAGGGGATGACAGAGCATGAGATGGTTGGGTGGCATCACTCACTCGATGGACACGGGTTTGATCAAGCTCTGGGAGGTGGTGATGGACAGGGAAGCCTGGCATGGTGCAGTCCATGGGGTCACAAAGATTAAGACATGACTGAGTGACTGAACGGAACTGAATGATGCTGGTGCAAGGATTGTATCTGGCATAGACTAAGCGCTCGGCAAATATTTGTTTATCAGTAAACATAGAATGCTATAAGATAATGTGTCAAAAGAGTTAAGAATCCTAAAACCATATGCTTATAAACTACTGGCTCTTCAGTTCAGTTCAGTCATTCTTTGCAGCCCCATGGACTGCAGCACGCCAGGCCTCCCTGACCATCAACAACCCTCAGACTTTACCCAAACTCATGTCCATTGAGTCAGTGATGCCATCCAACCATCTCATCCTCTGTTGTCCCCTTCTCCTCCAGCCTTCAATCTTTCCCAGCATCAGGGTCTTTTCAAATGAGTCAGTTCTTTGCATCAGGTGGCCAAAATATTGGAGTTTCAGATATAACATTAGTCTTTCCAGTGAACACTCAGGACTGATCTCCTTAGGATGGACTGGTTGGATCTCCTTGCAGTCCAAGGGACTCTCAAGAGTCTTCTCCAACACCACAGTTCAAAAGCATCAATTCTTCAGTGCTCAGCTTTCTTTATAGTCCAACTCTTACATCCATACATGACCACTGGAAAAATCATAGATTGACTAGATGGACCTTTGTTGGCAAAGTATTGTCTCTGCTTTTTAACATACTGTCTAGGTTGATCATAACCTTCCTTCCAAGGAGTAAGCGTCTTTTAATTTCATGGCTGCAGTCACCATCTGCACTGATTTTGGAGCCCCCCAGAATAGAGTCTGTCACTGTTTCCCCATTTATTTGCCATGAAGTGATGGGACCAGAAGCCATGATCTTAGTTTTCTGAATGTTGAGCTTTAAGCCAAGTTTTTTACTCTCCACTTTCACTTTCATCAAGAGGCTTTTTAGTTCCTCTTTACTTTCTACCATAAGGGAGGTGTCATCTGTGTATCTGAGGTTATTGATATTTCTTCCGGCAATCTTGATGCCAGCTTGTGCTTCATCCAGTCCAGCATTTCTCATGATGTACTCTGCATATAAGTTAAATAAGCAGGGTGACAATATACAGCCTTGACATACTCCTTTTCCTATTTGGAACCAGTCTGTTGTTCCATGTCCAGTTCTAACTGTTGCTTCCTGACCTGCATACAGGTTTCTCAAGAGGCAGGTCAGGTGGTCTGGTATTTCCATCTCTTTCAGAATTTTCCACAGTTTACTGTGATCCACACAGTCAAAGGCTTTGGCATAGTCAATAAAGCAGAAATAGATGTTTTTCTAGAACTCTCTTGCTTTTTCGATGATCCAGCAGATGTTGGCAATTTGATCTCTGGTTCCTCTGCCTTTTTCTAAAACCAGCTTGAACATCTGGTTTTTCACAGTTTACTTATTGTTGAAGCCTGGCTAGGAGATTTTTGAGCATTACTTTACTAGTGTGTGAGCTGAGTGCAGTTGTGTGGTAGTTTGAGCATTCTTTGGCACTGCCTTTCTTAGGGATTGGAATGAAAACTGACCTTTTTTAGGCCTGTGGCTACTGCCAAGTTTTCCAAATTTGCTGGCAGATTGAGTGCAGCATTTTAACAGCATCATCTTTTAGGATTTGAAAGTGCTCAACTGGAGTTCCATCACCTCCACTAGCTTTGTTTTTAGTGATACTTCCTAAGGCCTACTGGACTTCACATTCCAGGATGTCTTCTGGCTATAGGTGAGTGATCACACCATCATGATTGTCTGGGTCGTGAAGATCTTTTTTGTACAGCTCTTCTGTGTATTCTTGCCACCTCTTAATATCTTCAGCTTCTGTTAGGTCCATACCATTTCCGTCCTTTATTGAGCCCATCTTTGCATTAAATGTTACTAAAATAGCTAAATGTTAGTAAAATAGCCAATTCCTGTTAAATATACTATTATACTGGCTGGCTTTTACTATAATAGTATATTTATCAGGAATTTGCTATTTTACCAACAATATTAGTAATTAGTACCAATCTATTTCTCATCTAAAAAAAACAGTATAGCAATATATATGTGATTTAAAATTCACAGTATCCAATATTTTTATCTAAATGTATTTTCTTACTGATTTATGAAAATAGAGAATTTCCAAAAAATCTTCTAAATTCTTGGCACTATGCCCAAATAATGTACAAAGAAAGATGCATGACCTTTACTTAAAACTTTTATTATTTCCTCTCTATTAGTATTGTACTTCTTTCTCTACAATTCTTTGAGTTCATGAGAACCATGTAGCTGACTTTCTTTTACTATCCCAATACTTGCCTTCATTTGCTTCCTTTTGGAGCTTGGATCTCATGGTTTACTATTAATCATTCTTATCCCCAAATCATACCCTCACCGGACTCTTTCATTCTGTATCATACACATGGCAAAACTCAACCCTTGTTTAAACTAAGAAATGACTTCTTCGTTCCTGAAGAAAAACTGCAGAAAATAAAATCGATAAGGCTGACTGGCTGTTCTAAAAATTGTTGTATTGTTGTGTAGTCACTAAGTCATGTCTGACTCTCTTGTGACCTCATGGACTGTAGTCAGCCAGGCTCATCAGCCTATGGGATTTGGATATGAGATAGTAGAGTGAGTTGCCGTTTCCTTCTCCAGGGATTCTTTCTGACCCAGGGATCGAACCTGTGTCTCCTGCATTTGTAGGCAGATTCTTTACCACTGAGCCACCTGGAAAGCCCATAATAAAAATTAGTGAATATTAACACTAAATGGAATCTAATTTTGCCTAGAAAATATATTGTGTCACCCACTCATCTCGGCTTAAATCTATCCTCCCCATTAACCTCATATTTTGACAAATCAGGGGATACAAATTGGAATTTCTCTCCATCTCAGCTGTACCTATTTTTTTCCTATTCATCTCACAATAGTCCTTTTCCTGTAAAAGATCAAGGTCTTCCTTTAAAGTTGAACGTCTTGCTAGTTCCTAAAGTGTGGTCCAAGAATCAATAGCAATAATGTTACATGTGTTATAATTCCATTTTGGAAAGTTGGTTCATATCAGTCTCATATTAACATAATTAGTTTATTTTAAGCTACTACAAAACACCATGGGGATTTTGCAGAATAAAGATACAAGACCACTGTCTTTGAAGTTGTCATGCTTAAAGAATAAATAACAATTAAAAACAAATTAAAAGAAAACTTGCAAATAGTGATTTATGGCCGAGTTTCTTTGTATTTTAAACTACAAGATTGTACAGAATCATTTCTAATAGCATGGTCCTTTAGACTTTCCTGATCTGAAGTCCTGGAATTCTGAATGACTGAAAATGTGGGACACAAAAGTTACTGATTTAAGATGTAAACTCCAGGAAGACAGGTACTTTGCTGTTTCATCTGTTGCTGTATTTACACCACCTAGAACAGTGCCTTGTGGATTATTAGCATTATGCAGTTTCAAATGAAACTCTGTGAGAGATAGTTTCAATAAAAACAAATGAAAAAAAAAGTACAATTTTCTGTTGGATCTTTAGGTTAAGGATTAGGGTGTTGAGGGAGATCCCTTCTATTTATGCCCTTATGTCTCTCCCTTAGTAAAGAGAGAATGAAATTTTTTCCAACATTTTGACCCACCTATATATTGCTAGGACACCAAGGGAGAAGTAATGATTTTTGTTCTAATTTTTGGAAAACTACCATGTTCTTGGCCCTCTTTCTCTACACAGTTGGGTTTTTGAGTGGAAGGTCAACAGTCGTGCACTGACACGATGTATCGACTTCAGCTCTCTACTAATTCATTTCTTGTTTTCCACTGAACCTGCACAAGCCCAAAGGCTGTGAGTTCTTACAGTTCCTGTTTTCCTGTAAAAGGCATACTAGATAGGATTTCTTTCTACAGGCTAACCTTTTTCTGCTTCACCTGGGTGGGTAAAATGAGGTTGACTCGGATTCCTGAATGTATTCACTGTAGTGAAAGTAGACTATGCAGTATTACTTCATCCAGAATATTTCAGAGAGCTCTGGATATTGACTGTTTACTCAATGCTATTAATTTTACAGATATTTCAATTTTTATTTGGCTTTGCATTTAAATCTCCCAACAGTTAGAATCCAGAAGGGAAGAAGAAGTAGTGATGAATTACTAAAGCTTACAACAAGTTTTATTATATCTGAGGCCTCCTTTTAGGGTCATGGCCATGAGACAGATTCACTATATTTTTATCTATTAGTACACTGGCAATATTCAAGTTGCTATATGGATTTTCTTTCTAACTTAAAAAGGTAGAGATTTCTTCTCTTTTGATTGAGGAAGAGGACTGTCACAAATGCATTGCTCTTAACGATGTTTTTTCTCTCACAAAGATTCCTGTATTATGCCCTTCTCTGAAGACATATAGCAAGCAAAACTCTATGATCACTTATAGCATCAATTGAAGAGATGAAGTTATGTAAATGATTTCTATTCTCGGCTACATCATAGTATTCTCATTTCATTGGCTTCACTGATAATGGTCATTGTTGGGTTTAACATTTAATAGGATTTTAAAATGAAGCAGAAAGAAATTAAGTGCTGGAAAGTAAAAAAAAAAAAAAAAAAAAAAAAAAAGTGTGAAAGAAGCAAGTTAAAATCCAAGGCTAGTCTTTGTATTCTACAACATGAGTTCTAATAAGCAGGAAATAATGTTTAAATAACATCAAGGAAATATTTACAAGCAGATGCATAGTAGCTAGTTTTAGGTGGAATTAACAAATATAGACTATCCTTTTTATGTTAAGATTACAACAAACAAATCCTTCTTTAGATAAGAATCGCTAGTATCCTTTGCAATGGGTATATGAGAAAAAAAGAATACCTCTAAGTTGTCTGTTATTTTGAAGTGACAGAGTTGACAATACACAGTCTAGTGTTTCCCATATAGCTATGTCATCAAGTAAAGATGACTTATTAGTCATGAATTTCCTGCAGCAGAGAGGAAAAATGCATAAATCAGAGACTGAATCAATGAAGTAAATCAAAGTAATGTTTCCTTTATATTATCAAGGTGTGTTGGACAATCCTAGAAATTTACACTTCAAAGTATGTACATAAGAAGAGCTCCAACAAAATGAATAATGAAAATAGCCAGAAATAGGCTTAGTGATTAACAATGACTCAGTGACTTTAATAAACAAATCATGTAATTTCAAGTTTGTGACAATTGGTGAAGGTCTTGTGGTCCAACAAGCATATACACTGTGCAGGTTGACAGGATTTAAGACAGACAAGGGAATAACTATAATAAAGCCTCATCACTTGGCATATAATCAAAGTAAACATGAAGCAACTTCATTAAAAATTCTCTGCTCCCAATCTATACATAGCAGAGAGCAAACGCTGATCTAGAAATAGACAACTTGTTCTTACTGTGGATCAAAATGGGAAACTTAAACAAGCAATAATGAAAACACCAACAATGGCCATAGCAGAGAAAAAATGTGACAAGTGACATAAAAATAAGCATTAATAAAAAATCCACATGTGTTTAGTAAGTTAGCAGTAGAAGAAACAGTTATGGGGATGTCAGAAAAATCATATAATTTATACTGATGCTGCATATATAGTTGTAAATAAGAGTAGATCTTAGATATGCATGCTATCTTGTATATATGTCTGTATAATTTTCTTGAAGGCAGAACTGCCTTTGGGATATTGAAGAGTTTGACAACAGATAGAGGCTGAGGCAAATAGGAACTGATTTTTTTAAGGAGAAATCACCAAGACAGACCAACACTGACAAACACTAAAACAATCACCCACAAATTTATGCTTCCAGTTTTCAGACATTATTTCTTGGCTTGACTGTGAGGCGTGACAGCAAGACAAGCTTTGTTATAGTGGACAGTGTAGATATTCTGGTCTAGTTTTTCTCAACGATAGTAGTAATAAGCATGGGCTTTGAGTTTTGAAAGGGCAGCTGCCATCAAGTGAGGAAAAAGAGTTTCAGGGAGAAATAAATCACTTCAATAAAACATTACTCAGCTCATGGAACTCACTTTCCAAGTTGAAGAAGCATTAGTTATTTTGTGCAAAGCATCCATTTTTGCATTTTCTCATTTTTCCTTTTTTAACCTTGGCTACATTTCCCAACTTTATTGGGGGAACTACCTCTCTGTCAGTGTATATGGTGTTACTGACTGTGAATCAAAATACTCTTATACCTTAATCAAGGACTGGAAACCTGATGAAAGCTTGTTAGATATGCAGAATCTTAGGCCCCACTCTACCTTCATTGAATTAAAATCTACATTTTAACAAGATTCCTAGGTGATTCACATGTACATTAGAATTGAGAAACACTATTCTAAAATAGGTCAATAACACATCCTATTTCCTAAATTTTAAAACAAATTCTTCCCTCATAGCTCAGTCAGTAAAGAATCTGCCTGCAATACAGGAGACCCAGGTTTAATCCCTGGGTCAGGAAGATTCCCTGGAGAAGGAAGTGGCTATCCATTCCAGTATTCTTGCCTGGAGAATTCCATGGACAGAGGAGCCCAGCAGGCCACAGTCCATGGGGTTGTAAGAGTCGGACATAACTTAGTGACTAAACCACCACCACCAAAACAATAGTTGGAAGTTCAGGCTGAGATTCACTCTTTAGAGCTGTGTGAGTTTGCTTCAACTTTAGTCTTTATCTGTCATCTATATTTTTACCTACCTATCTATCTGCTGTGACCATTTTCCAGAAGTAAGATGAAACTCCACCCAAAATTTTTCTCAGATTTTGAGATTCATGATGCCACACATACATGCCAAGAGGATATGGAAAGTTTATTAGTCACATGATAAAACTTTCCTGGAAGAGCAGGTCAGCTCCAAACCAAGTTTAAACACAGCTTGAGATCTTAGGGAAAAAAAAATAGTGGCTTGGGGGTTTTGTTGTGGTCAGTGGGTGGGATCAGGATGAGGGTTCCCATGCAAGCAAAGGGATTGCTGTGGCTTGAACCTCTCATGAGGGCTAAAGGAGAAAACAATGATTTTTTAAAATCAGATTTCTTATCATTGTTTTTCTTATCAGATGTGGAGTGCAAGGGGGAAAGGTAGGGTTGAGGCTAAAAGCTCCATCAAAAATAGAGTCAGGGACATTGCTGATTTTTCAGTTCAGTTCAGTTCAGTCGCTCAGTCGTGTCCGACTCTTTGCGACCCCATGAATCGCAGCACACCAGGCCTCCCTGTCCATCACCAACTCCCGGAGTTCCCTCAGACTCACGTCCATCGAGTCAGTGATGCCATCCAGCCATCTCATCCTCTGTCGTCCCCTTCTTCTCCTGCCCCCAATCCCTCCCAGCATCAGAGTCGTTTCCAATGAGTCAACTCTTGGCATGAGGTGGCCAAAGTACTGGAGTTTCAGCTTTAGCATCATTCCTTCCAAAGAAATCCCAGGGCTGATCTTCAGAATGGACTGGTTGGATCTCCTTGCATTCCAAGGGACTCTCAAGAGTCTTCTCCAACACCACAGTTCAAAAGCATCAATTCTTTGGCGCTCAGCCTTCTTCACAGTCCAACTCTCACATCCATATATGACCACAGGAAAAACCATAGCCTTGACTAGATGGACCTTTGTTGGCAAAGTAATGTCTCTGCTTTTCAATATGCTATCTAGGTTGGTCATAACTTTCCTTCCAAGAAGTAAGCATCTTTTAATTTCATGGCTGCAGTCACCATCTGCAGTGATTTTGGAGCCCGGAAAAATAAAGTCTGACACCGTTTCCACTGTTTCCCCATCTGTTTCCCATGAAGTGATGGGATCAGATGCCATGATCTTTGTTTTCTGAATGTTGAGTTTTAAGCCAGCTTTTTCACTCTGATTTTTAGTGACTGAAATTTCCCATTTTTCATTTAATTGAATTTGAAATTGTTTAAGTAGATTTTGAGGGGTATGTATGAGGACAGCCACATCATACTGGTAAGAGAGGTGAACATTCTGTCCACTCTGTGCTGCATAATCCCAGCATTGTGCAATCTCATTCTGGGAAATGAAGTGGTTGCTTTGGTCACTATTAATGATATCTAGGACTCTGGAATGGAGAAAGAGTGTCATGAGGAGGCCTTGTATTGTAGCTTTTTTGGATATAGAGACATGCATAACCTTGATTTTATACTTTGGGTTCTGGTGAGGTCAGAGATTCCTAGAGTTTTTTAATCACAAAACACAACCTTAGATAAGCAATTAACATTGCTGCCATTGGCTTGATTAAACAGTTAGACCAATTGCAGTGGCTCAAGAGTTTGTAAAAAGGTACAAATGTGAAGATTGTGGGTCAGGGCTTCCAGAACTAAGATGGCTGCCTGAAGTTCAGTCAGTTGTGCTGAACTTTGATTCCTGTCCTTAATCAGGGCATCCTAGATAAGGGATGAAAAGAAAAAAAAAAAAACATTCCACTTAGTTCCAATACATCTGATGGTGGCTATTTTGTAAAGGGAGGGTTTTCATTATTGTTTACTATATTGATCCTGAGACACTCAGAACCCAAGGAGTCTGGGAGAGGAATATTCTCCTCCAGTGCTGTGACATCTGCCAAGTGACTGAGACAAGCCCTTTCAGAGGTGGGATATACCAGAGTGTCTAAGTCTGGCTCTATCCTGTAGACATTCTTGGGTGTCTGTGATTGTCAGGGTATCAGGTCTTGGGTGTCAAGCTCATAGGGTGCTGCTTCCATGACCCAAGGCATAATGAGCATCTGGGTATGGAGGGTCACAGGCTAGGACCTGTGAGAACCTCTGTTTCCAAGAGACCCAGCCAGCAATTTTCACTCTAATGGCATATAATGTAGAGCTGAGGGGAGCTGTTTCATGTGTCAGAAACTTAAGAACCACTTATGGGCATCACAGATAGTCTGAAACTTTAGGAAGTATGAAAGGAGGTTGCTAAGACCTTTTCAGTGAAACGGTCTCCTGGGGACACCTGTGGGAATGTTTGTTTGACAGACATAGAGCATTTTATTAGAAAGAATAAATGAGCCAGAATGAGCCAGTTTGCAAATACATCATAAATGGGCTAAAGTGAAATGTGTAAATAAGAAATAAATTTCATCTTGGAACTTAATAGATGTTGTGGGAGCTGAGAGGATCAATAGTTGTTTTGATAGTGTCAGGACTGGAGTGGCCCTCGGTTTACCAATAATTTTCAGAAAGTTAAGTGAGACGGCATATAGTCTTGCACTATGGGTGGCAGTGGGAGAGTGTAATGGGTAACCCTTTTTGTGAGTTCTTCTGTGATTATTTTATATCCTGGATAAATGTGTCAAATGAATTTCATTGGAGCAGATATTATTAAATTGATGTTATACATGTACTCTTGGAGTAAGTTCAGTTCAGTTCAGTTGCTCAGTCGTGTCTGACTCTTTGCAACCCCATGAACTGCAGCACGCCAGGCCTCCCTGTCCATCACCAACTCCCGGAGTTCACTTAAACTCATGTCCATCGAGTCGGTGATGCCATCCAGCCATCTCATCCTCTGTCGTCCCCTTCTTCTCCTGCCCCCAATCCCTCCCAGCATCAGTCTTTTCCAATGAGTCAACTCTTGGCATGAGGTGGCCAAAGTACTGGAGTTTCAGCTTTAGCATCATTCCTTCCAAAGAACACTCAGGACTGATCTCCTTTACAATGGACTGGTTGGATCTCCTTGCAGTCCAAGGGACTCTCAAGAGTCTTCTCCAACACCACAGTTCAAAAGCATCAATTCTTCAGTGCTCAGCCTTCTTCACAGTCCAACTCTCACATTCATACATGACTACTGGAAAAACCATAGCCTTGACTAGACAGACCTTTGTTGGCAAAGTAATGTCTCTGCTTTTGAATATGTTATCTAGGTTGGTCATAACTTTCCTTCCAAGGAGTAAGTGTCTTTTAACTTCATGGCTGCAATCATCTGCAGTGATTTTGGAGCCCCCAAAAATAAAGTCTAACACTGTTTCTACTGTTTCCCCATCTATTTCCCATGAAGTGATGGGACCAGTTGCCATGATCTTAGTTTTCTGAATGTTGAGCTTTAGGCCAACTTTTTAACTCTCCTCTTTCACTTTCATCAAGAGGCTTTTGAGTTCCTCTTCACTTTCTGCCATAAGGGTGGTGTCATCTGCATATCTGAGGTTATTGATATTTCTCCCAGCAATCTTGATTCCAGCTTGTGCTTCTTCCAGCCCAGGGTTTCTCATGATGTACTGTGCAAACTTCTAAGTACTAAATACTTAATTTAACTTTAATTCATTATTTATTAGATCTGTATTATGTGACCCTTATGGGATATTTTAGGATAATAAGTTTACAACCATTAGGAATTTAGGCAAGTAGTTCTGGATAAAGTGAAGCACACTTGTTTTAAGTTCAGTAACTCCCTTAAGACTGTATAGGATGCCTTGTTTAAATTCACTGGGATCCCCAGGTATAACTGTTAGTTGAGCCCCAAAGTTGATTAAGTTCATTGAAATATGTCAGTTGATTCCTTTCTGCTGAAAGTTTCGGTTGCTTCAGTCGTGTCCAACTCTTTGAGACCCCACGGACTGTAGCCCACCCACCAGGCTCCTTAGTCCATTGAATTCTCCAGGCAAGAATACTGGAGTGGGTAGCCATTCCCTCCTCCAGGAGATCTTCCTAACCTGGGGATAGAACCCAGGTCTTCCACATGCAGGCAGTTTTACCGCCTGGGCCACCAGGGAAACCCATTTCTGCTGAAGTAGAAATGAATTGAGAACTTATGTAGAAGAGGCACAAAAGCCATTTAGAACTATCTTATTATCTTTTTGTTTTATAAATTATCACAGTAGATTTTTAATTTCCAATTGTGTAGAATTGTGGGCATTTGTTTCAGTTTTTTTATTTCCCCCTCATGTGTCTGTTTGTGCTGCCATAATAAAAACCATAGACTGAGTAGGGTAGCTGAAATGACAGATTCATTTTTCTGACTGTTCTGGATACTGGATGTTCTCTCTCAGGATGCCAATATGCTCAGATTCAGTTAGAGCCCTCTTTCAGGCTTGCAGATGACCACCTTCTCACAGGGTTTTCACATGGCCTGTCTTCAGTGTGTGCTCCTGGAGAGACATATATCTTTCTCTCTTTCCTCTTTGTATAAAACTACTGATACTACTGGATTAGAACCCAGGTTTAGGACCTTGTGGACATATCTTCAAACAATCATGTTGGAGGTTAAGTCTTCAGCATATGAATTCTCAGGGAACATAATTCAGTTCATAACACCCTGCATCCTGTATTCATTTCTCTTTTTCCCCTTTCATCCTTCCTTTTCTTTCTTTTCCTTTCTTTTTCTTTTTTGGATGATTAGTTGTGGGAGGTGGAGATATTGGTAGGAGACTGAGGAAGAGATATCTGGACTTCTGCTACTTTGGAAATGTAAAAATATGTGGATATATAACTCTATGTTTATATTTCAAATGTGAAGTTCAGAGATTAAAACACATAAATGTGTGTCTTATTCTCCCTTCCATGGTATAAATTCTAAAAAGAGGGTCAGTATCTAACTAGATTCCCATATTAGGCAATTAAAAATACTTATTGGAAAAGTGAAACTATAAATGCTAAATAAAAAAAGTTTTAGGAAATCAGTTCTGAATTTGACTTTTATCATTATCATTTAGATCTTGCCAATCTCATAAAAGGGTCTTCCAATATGATTCAGCAAGTAAAGAATCACCTACCCGTGCAGGACACACAGGAAATGCAGGTTTGATCCCTCAGTCAAGAAGATCGCCTGGAGGAGGAAATGGCAACCCACTCCAGTACTTTTGCCTAGAAAATTCCATGGACAGAGGATCCTGGCAGTCTTGCCATCCTCAGGGTCAGGAAGAGTCGGATATGACTGAGTGCCTAAGCATGAATCTCAAAAAGTTTATGAGTTTATCAGCCTTTAAAGTAATCATAGTTGGTCATCTTACTCACTAAAATGAGAATTAAGGAGGAAGTACTTAGTAAATAAGAATTAGCTGGTACTTAGAAGTAAGTAATTTAAAAAAAAATAGCAGTTTTACTCTTCTCTCTGTTGATTTATAAAATTTTGCTTAAGCCACATCGTCATGACAGGAAAGAATCATTCAAGAATTCTTTCACTCACATGCAAATTTTATATTCTCTTTCATTTGCCTTTTTTTTCTTTTCCTCATTCTTTAATATACAAGATAGGAATTATCATAGTTGCATCTCTCTTAGGAAGCCTAGAAGGAAAGTGAGAAGCACTTTGTAATCAGATAGTCTCCTGATTGCATGTCTACTTTGGCTAAGAAGTTCAATACAATGTATCTTTTTGTCTTCTGAGTTTAGCTCTGAGATGAAATACCTGGTTATACTACAAAATAGAAACTATTTCAGGTAAAATTTTCTCCTATTGTTTATCTTCAGATTGATCTAGGCCTTGGAAAACATTTTGAATATACTATATGTATTCTGATTTCTTTGCACTGACTTTTAGCTTCTTTGAGAAAGTCCTGATTCTCAGTTATGATTCTCAGCTCCTCACTTTCACATTTACCTTTATCTACAGCCATCTAACTTTGTTTCTCCCATTTTCAAAGGGTAGAAAAATGTCCATTTGCTTGTTAAGTACTTCACTTCTACACAGACACTATCTTCTTTAGTGTCCTCAGCAATGATGCTCCAACAATGACCACTATTCTTTCCTTTGTTCATTTCTCTCTCATTTGAAGTTCCTTCTCAGCAAATAAACATATTTAATTACTTACCCCTTAAAAATAAAAGCAAAAATAATATTCTAATTCCACTTACCTCTCTATATATTGTCTATGTTAACCAATAGGTCAGTTCACTTACATTAAGATTCTTCTTCTTTCAGGCATGTGGTAAGATTGATAATGACATTTTTTGAACCTTACATTTGAGCAGAGGCCTTATGAGTCAGCTCAAGGTTCTCCATTTTTCTGTACACTTTTCATTTATCCAGGAGGCAGATGTTGGTCAGACTAGGTCCCTGAGTGATCATAATGTTGAGTAGATAGCCTTGCTGACTTGAAACGAAAATACTGTGGTATGAGTAGAAAATACGTCTTTATTTTAAGCTCTGAAATTGTGGGTTTCTCTTTACCAAAGCATAATCTCTCTTATCTGCATTAATATAGAAACTGAGTCCTAGAATTTGGGTGCTAACATAACAAAAACTTAAAATATAAGATAATGTCTTACTAACCATGTGGTAAACAAAGAGAAAAATGCTATTTATAGCTTAATAGTGCTACACATTAGTCACTAAACTTTTAGTAAAAATATTGTTGATTATAATTAGAAAGCAGGCCATGCTGGTTGTGGATGTGAGTGTTGATGAAGGAAGTGGAAAAACTGGATGCAGTGGCATATATTCAATAACTTTAACAAGGCATTACAAAAAAAGTAAGATCTCAAAATAAATCGGCCAGTTTTCAAGAATGAAGAAAATGGAATAAACCATTTCCAGAATATGAAATCTTGTGATATTAAAAAGACAACTGCTTTTAGGCCCTAAACTGTAGGGGGAGGAAAGTTTCAAGGATTAAATAAAATGTTGATTTAAACTGAGTCTTGCAAATAAAAATAAAGTGAATAATTTTCAACAAATTAAGTTGCCTCAGAACAAAAATCACATTAAGGAAGTGACCATTAGAGTCATACTCAAAACCACTGTGATTAAGATACAGATAATGACATCTGATAAATATTTTTAAATGGGCAACATGCCTCAGAAAACAGAGACTGTGTACTTTCCAACCTCAGCGATTTAATCTCCAAGTATTTGTTAAGTCAAAATATTGAGAGACAGAGAGAGACTAAGAAAAGGAGAGAGACTAAGAAAGAGAGAGAAATATACTATATATGAGATTTATGTCATGCAAAGAAATGTGCTTATGAATACTGACATATAAAGATAAAGCTGACTGGAATCAAACTGGTAAGAACCAACTAGGTTTTTAAAAGAAAGTACTGTCAGAAAAACAAAAAGCAGAAATCAAAACCAACTTGGAATATTGTTGCCATTTGAGACTTGAAATGACTCTTAGCCTCAACTATCTATAGACAGATAATAATCTGAGAACTATTTGTAGTATTTAAGGAGAACATGGTCCATGATGTCCATTTCAGTTGAGGCAAAGGAAGATAGAAGAAAAGAATAATTGGTTTTTGATTTGTGTTGTATTCTCCTGTTTTCCAAAAATAAGTATTTATCGTAATTATCCAGACCCTGTTCTTCCAAATATCTATTGAGTTGTGTTTGTGGGAACAAATAATGTGCCTTTCTAAATCCAGAGATCTCCAAGACTAGAATAGCCCCCGCTATGATTTATCTAAAATCTCTTTATCTGTCATTCTAGGAAAAAGACCTTTTCACTGAAAAAACTGGTACTTTTAGGTTGATGCCATGATTGAAAGGGATTTATGGCTGAAGTAAGTAAACCCTGGATTCAGGAAGGAGAGTGAACAGAGTATTTGGTGACCAGAATAAATTGTAGTAGTATTTGCAGTTTTTATAAATATTTCTATCTTTTTCATTCTGATAGAAGAATAAATTGTACTTCCACAAACATAGGCATTAAAATGTAACTTGCTTGGTTATGATATGAGGGCAGAAATCTTCAAAATTCAGTGTACAGTTTTCTGTTTCTTCTCCCTCCCGGCCACAATAACTCCAAATTTTAAAAGTTCCATTGGCCTGAATTCTTTTTTTTTTTTTTATGGTAAGTGGACTTTAACAGCAAGAGTTAAAGAAAAATCCAGTTAAACTTGGATGACTTGCCTCCTGGTTTTTCCATGGAAGCTCAAATTGATTTTTTTTTAATTAATTAATTTATTTTAATTTTTTAGCTTTAAAATTAATTTATTTATTTTAATTGGAGGCTAATTACTTTACAATATTGTGGTGCTTTTTGCCATACATTGACATGAATTAGCCATGTGTGTACATGGGTCCCCCTGTCCTGAACCCTCCTGACACTTCCCTCCTATCCCATCCTCTGGGTTTTCCCAGAGCACTGGCTTTGAGTGCCCTGCTTTAGGCTGAATTCTTTGTGAGAATAATGTGGATCAGAACTGTCTACTGATATGAGATGGGCAAGAAACCTAAGAAGGAAATAACTTCTGGTGTTTTAAGCAGTAAGAAATTAAGGTTGTTTATTGCAGCACAGTCAAGGAATTCTGTTATACTACTTAATTTATGTCTCTGCCCCCACCCCGACAGATTTTGAAATATATGATTTATATGTGTTACTTCTTAATTTTTTCATTATTTTTCTCTTGTCCAACAGGAGTCTGGCTTCTATCATTTTCACAGCAGTAAAACTGATTAATTATGACCAACATAGACAGCATATTAAAAAGCAGAGACATTACTTTGCCAACAAAGGTCTGTCTAGTCAAAGCTATGGTTTTTCAAGTAGTCATGTATGGATGTGAGAGTTGGACTATAAAGAACACTGAGCACTGAAGAATTGATGCTTTTGAACTGTGGTGTTGGAGAAGACTCTTGAGAGTCCCTTGGACAACAAGGATATCCAACCAGTCCATCCTAAAGGAAATCAGTCCTGAATATTCATTGGAAAGACTGATACTGAAGCTGAAACTCCAATACTTTGGCCACCAGATGTGAAGAACTGACTCATTTGAAAAGACTCTGATGCTGGGAAAGATTGAAGGCTGGAGGAGAAAGGGACGACAGAGGATAAGATGGTTGGAAGGCATCACTGACTCAATGGACATGAGTTTGAGTAAACTCTGGGAGTTGGTGATGGACAGGGAGGCCTGGCGTGCTGCGGTTCATGGGGCCGCAAAGAGTAGGACGTGGCTGAGCAGCTGAACTGAGCTGAACTAAGTTCACTAAAACCTGATTATAGTTAAATTTATTACAGGCATTTTAGTTCATATCTTGCTAACATAATTGCTTTATGATTTTATTGGATTTTTTTGACTGGAAACTCTTTCCATTCCTGGATTCTGTGATATCATACATTTTCAGTTCATGCTTTCTCTTAGAGTCTCTATAATTTTCTCTTCCATTTCACATTCATTAGACTTTAGTGTTCACCAAGGTTCTAAAACTTTCATTTCTGCTTTCTCTGGAAAAAGCAAATGAAACTTCAATGATGTCAGCAATGGGAAATGTTTGGGGAACTCCTAAATTAGTATATCCCTTGTCCATATAATTTTGTTGAGTGCTAAAAGCTATGTCCGTTGTTGTCTGAACATGATTACCACCTTTACCTGAATCTCAGCATGTCCAGAGTAAACTTACACTTTCCTTCAAACATGTTTTTTTCTGTAGTTTTCATTTTTGGTGAATGTTACAAGCATATCTTCTCCATTTGGTATTAAACCTCTCCACTTGTAGATATCCATGATTGTAAGTCTTTCTCTACCACACATCCAAATAATTACTAAGTGCTGCTTAGTCTAACTCTTTAATGGGAACAACTATCCTATTTCTATTTCAATTGCCACTATTTTAGTCCAGGATTTAATTATTTCTCACTTGATTTTCCAAGCAGCTGCCTTACCCTTTTGTTCCTATTCCTATTCCTATTTTGTTCCATGCCCTGCATTGTGGCTTAAGTGATCTTCCTAATGTACAAGTTGGCACCAGTCACTCTTCTTGAATTTCTTCAAAGCCTCTCTCATTTGCAAATCGGATTAAATCCATTCTCCATATTGTACTTACAAAGATATCTTATGTCTTCTTTAATTTCTTCTCAAAATTTATCTCTTCATATTTTTCCTTTGTAACATATGCTTAATCCATACTGAACTGTATGTAATTACCTAACACCATGCCTTCTCACCTTGCCGCTCTTATAAATGCTTTTTCTGCTGGTTGGTATTAATTTTTTCTTTATCTGAAAATAACCCCTTTTTTAATTTAAATACAAAACAGTTTTACCTCCCTGGTATTCCCCATTTTACTCTTTGCACATCCTTCAGTTCAGTTCAGTTCAGTAGCTCAGTAATGTCCTACTCTTTGCGACCCCATGGACTGCAGCATGCCAGGCTTCCCTGTCTATCACCAACTCCCGGAGTTTACTCAAACTCATGTCCATTGAGTCATTGATGCCATCCACATCTCATCCTCTGTCATCCCATTCTCCTCCTGCCTTCAATCTTTCCCACCGTCAGGGTCTTTTCTGTTCTTTGCATCAGGTGGCCAAAATATTGGAGTTTCAGCTTCAGTATCAGTCTTTGCAATAAATATTCAGGACTGATTTCCTTTAGGATGGACTGGTTGAATCTCCTTGCAGTCCAAAGGACTCTCAAGTGTCTTCTTCAATGCCACAGTTCAAAAGCATCAATTAGCTTTTTTTGCTTTGCTTTCTTTATAGTCCAACTCTCACATCCATATATGACTACTGGAAAAAACGTAGCTTTGACTAGATGAACCTTTGTTGGTAAAGTAATGTCTCTGCTTTTTAATATGCTAAGTGGGTCATAACTTTTCTTCCAAGGAGCAAGTGTCTTTTAATTTCATGGCTGCAGTCACCATCTGCAGTGATTTTGGAGCCCCCCCAAAATAGTCTGTCACTGTTTCCATTGTTTCCCAATCTATTTGCTATGAAGTGATGGGACCAGATGACATGATCTTCGTTTTCTGAATGTTGAGTTTTAAGCCAACTTTTTCACTCTCCTCTTTCACTTTCATCAAGAGGCTCTGTAGTTCTTTGCTTTCTGCTATAATGGTGGTGTCATCTGCATATCTGAGGTTATTGATGTTTCTCCTGGCAATCTTGATTTCAGCTTGTGCTTCATCCAGTCCAACATTTCTCATGATGTACTCTGCATATAAGTTAAATAAGCAGGGTGACAATACACAGCCTTGCACATCCTTGTTATTTCACTTATCCTACTGTGTTGTCATTTGGAATTTTTTGCCACTTTCTGCCAATCTCCTGTAGAGTGTCCGACTACAGAGACCACTGTTTATATTTCTTTTTATCCCTAGTGTCTAGTAGACCGAATAACCGATTGTAAATACTCAACAGGATTGAACCCAGGTCTCCCACATTGTAGGCAGACACTTTACTGACTGAGCCACCAGGGAAGCCCAAGAAAACTGAAGTGGGTAGCCTATCCCTTCTCCAGCGATCTTCCTGATCCAGGAATTAAACCTGGGTCCTCTGCATAGCAGGCATATTCTTTAACAGCTGAGCTACCAGGGAAGTCCCAACTGTCATTTAATAATAAATAAATAAGGATACCTTGATGTGGAGGCTTTCGCTGTGGTCTAATTCACACAAAACTGAAACTACATATTATTTGTATTAATTGTAATAAAATCATATTTATTTGATGAATTATTGATGAATTCCTGATGAAAGACTTGAAATATTCAATATTGAAATAATTGGGCTGGCAGAATTCTCTAAAAAATAAAACATTTCTTTACATATTATTCATTTCTAGTTTTATTTCTTTAATGAATGTGCTGTGGAAGTTAGCCTTAGGAACATATCCTCTGGCAAGTCATTTCTTCTCAGCTTTCTCCAGCACAGTCTCAAAGAAAGAGTTCTCACTGTTCTTTGTAATCCTATTCTAGCTTGTGAAAATTGTCTCTGTTCACTCAAAAAGCATGATATCCTAGGCTCATAAATGTGATGAAGCAGCTCTATTTAACAGACCAGAGAAAGCTTCATAGTTTTCTCTTCATGTTTTTGAAAAGCTTTTTGAGGAGAAATGTTGATTTCATTTAACTCTGCCTTCCTTCTTACTTGCCTCCCAGAGAGCAAAATGTGGTTTACCTAATAATATTTAAGATCATGAACATGATTATTTTAGTACATTTGAGAGATGGGTTATTAACAGCTGTAAATAACTCGAGTAAAAATTAAGTTATTGTCTGATAACCATAGTAAATATAGTTCTTAGTAAACAGAAATGGCAATTCAAATTTCAAATGTATCTAGTTGCTGTATTTATTCATAAAAAGTTTTTATATAGCTTATGCTATGATGGATTGATTAATTACACTAAGGTATAATGTTCACATTTTCTATAAAATACAATGAAATGAAAGTAATTCTGTTGAATGAAATTCATTGGATTCTATGCTATGAATTATTTTGAATTATAAAATACTATCCTCAAATCCCAAAACATAATTAAAATATAAGTGGCATCAAATGGAATTTGGAAGAGTTAATTATTTCTTAGGAATATTTTAAAATTAAAGAAAAGTAAAAACACATGTGTATTAAAAATTCTCATAAAATGCCATAGAGTTAAGCCTGCAGACATATGGATCCTAACACTTCACCTGATTTAAGACTCTACAGATCTTCCTGACTGACAGGTGGCTGATTTTAGTTAAAAAAAGAAAATGTGATAAGTAATTGCAAATAAACCAGTGTCAATTTTTGAAAGTGAGTTGTCATCAATAGCAAAACTGAACTATGAACAAGTAGTTCATAGTTTTTTTTTTTTTTCCTCTCTTCTTTTTGGTATAAGCTGGAAAAAAATAATTAGATTATTTCTAAGTACGAGCATTGATAATACAGAACTTGTATAGTACATGGAACAAGTTCTTTCTGAAGCATGTTTTATTATTTTTTCTGAAGCCACAGATGTTAGCTGTTTTCACATCAAAACAATGATGTTAGTCATGAGTTTCTTGGAAAAGCATTTTTAAAAACCTTTGAGCAGATGAGATGGGAGATGTGTTCTTCAAAGTAAATAAAGAGTCATGTTTTCAGTAGAATATCATGAGTAGAATTTCTTTGGCAGTAGCCTTTGAATAGACATTTTAAGTGTGCTGAAAAGTTGTCAGAGAGAGACTCAAAACTATAAACTAACCTATGAGAAGTGGGGGTATCAAAGAGCCCAAAAAACCCTGAAAAGTGACAGATTTTTAGGAAGCAAGAATCCAAAGAACATTCAAGAGAATTACATGAGCTTGTATTCACATATTTTACACTTTTCCCTGAAAAAGTACCCACATATAAGAAAAGAATATATTATAAAATGTAAAGCTCTATAATTTCACTCAGTGTGATCACAACTGTGCAACCACTACTCACATCAAAAATCAGACAAATGCCAGTTCCCAGAAGCCCCTCTGATATCCCTCCCTAAAGATATTTTCTTTCCAGAATTCTGTTCATGGATAGTGCCTGTTTTACAACACACACATACACATGCAGCAGGATTATTCTACTTGCATTTGATTATGTGTGTTTGTGCTGATATTTTTTCTCTCTACATAAAGTATAATTCAGACATGTTTTTGTGGTTTCTATGCTATCTTTTTAATGGATAGTATTCTATTTTATGATTTTATTAAGATGAATCCATTCTGATGCTTCTGGACTTTTGATTGTTTTTAATTTACAGGTAATGTCAACCTTTAAAATAAAACAGCCAGTTATTTTACCAGCAAATTGGGTTTATTTGGGATAGCAGAGGAATTGCAGTTCTGGACTTGAAAGCTATGACAATACCATAGGAAAACTCCAGGAAAGGAGAGGATTGTTACAACACAGAGGATAAGGTAGAAAGCTGAGAAGGACTGCTTTGAAACAAAGTCCATCCAGGAGAACAGCAAGAGTTCAGGTTAGCGACAGTTTTTCATTGGCTCCGTAGTGGTAATATCTCAGTGCCTGGGGCTGTTGATGGGCAAGGAGAGAATCGTCTTTCCTTTTGCTGGAGTAATAAAGTGGTAACATTCTTGTCGGAGATGCAGGGCAGGTCTCTTCTTGTTTAGGGTATGCGAAGAACAAAGAGTGTAAGAGATCCCTCTTCAGGGCTTCTGGACTCCATTTTAATTTTCACACTATTGGAAATAATATTGCTATAAACAGTATAGTGTTTGTCCTGTGATGCAAATATGAGAATTATTGATCAACAGGGAATGTTTGCATTCAGTTTTAGTGAATACTGCTGAATATTTTTCCAAGATAGTTTTAAAAAATTGACACTGCCAAGAGTGTATAAGCATTCTAGTTGCTTACATCACACCATTTGTAGGTGATGCCAGTCATTTTAATTTTAGCCATTTTGGTGACCGTATTTGTAGCGCATTAATTTTGTGTTTCCTTTATCACTAATAAGGTTGTATAACACTTTGTATGCCTGTTGACCCTTTGAAGAGTCTCTTTTACCTGTTGCAAGAAGCTTTGCCATTATTTTCCTGAGTTGTATGTCTTTTCCTACGAAAACATGGAATTCTTTTTTATATTTGGACTTCAAGTATGTCATTGTTAATTAATATCAAATATAGACTGCTTTTTTCACTTTTTAGTATTGTCTTTTAACATACAGAAATTTTGCTTAGGACATTTTTTTATACAAAAGTCAGGAAAAATACTCTGCTGTTTCATTGTTTTAACTTTTATACCATCTATAAGGGATAAGGAATTTGTTTTTCTGTATATCATGCAGATGGTTCATGTATTATTGTTTTTCATTTGTATACGTCCCTTGTATTTTTTCACAATTTATTATTAAATTCATCCTGAGCTCATAAAATGAATTGTGGATTTCCCCCATTCTTTCTAACAATTGGAAATATTTAAGATCACTGCAGATTATTCTGTAATATTTAAAGTGATTCACAGGTTTTACTTGGGTTAGGAAGTTTCTGATTGGATTTTTCTAGATTTAATTTATTTAATATATATAGGAACAATCAGGTTTCCTATTTATCCTTGTATAACTTTCACATAGTTGTGCTTTTCAAAATTTGTATCATTTAAAATTTCAAATAAATTGGAAAATGAAAACATAAGTAATCCAGGGGTTCTTCTCGACCCAAGAATCAAACTGGAATCATCTGCATTGCAGGCAGATTTTTTACCAACTAAACTATCAGGGAAGCCCATAAGTATTTGCTGCTAAGTCACTTCAGTCGTGTCCGACTCTGAGCGACCCCATAGACGGCAGCCCACCAGGCTTCCCCGTCCCTGGGATTCTCCAGGCAAGAACACTGGAGTGGGTTGCCATTTCCTTCTCCAAATAAGTATTTAGGCCAAGGTCAAATACCTGGGTTACAGAAAGTGAAAGTGAAGTCGCTCAGTTGTGTCCGACTCTTTGCGACCCCATGGACTGTAGCCTACCAGGTTCCTTCATCCATGGGATTTTCCAGGCAAGAATACTGGAGTGGGTTGCCATTTCTTTCTCCAGGAGATCTTCTCAAGCCAGGGATTGAACCCAGTTCTCCTGCATTGTAAGCAGACGCTTTACCGTCTGAGCCACGTGGACTTAAATTATGTTGTTTTATACCAAGTCCATTTTAATAGTAAGAATGCCCAAAATGTTTTTGGAAAAAAAATATAATGTAGTACTTTTAATTCAGTAAAACGACAGTAACTAGAGATACTTAGAGCATGTGGAAAATTGGAAAAAACTTTTTATTTTAACAAAGTTTGAAAGTTTAGTCACTCAGTCCTGTCCAACTTTTTGCAACCCCATGGACTGTAGACTACCAGGCTTCTCCATCCATGGGATTTTCCAGTCAAGAGTACTGGAGTGGGTTGCCATTTCCTTCTCCAGAGGATCTTCCCAACACAGGGATCAAACCTGGGTCTCCTATATTGTAGGCAGAGGCTTTACCATCTGAGCCACCAGGGAAGTCTATTATAACACATGTGGAGTTTTAATGTTGGTTCTGACACCAGCAGGCTCCAGGGACTTGTTTGTGATGACAACTTTGGGTGCAAATCCTCATGTTTAAATAGTGGATACTGAATAAGGTGATACTTATTGATTTTTCTGGTTAGGAAATTCTATGAAAATAATCTTATTTTAAGTAAACTCCTTTTTTGAATCAAAAGACTATGCTTACTCAGAAACCAAGATCAGCAGACATCTAATCATGTTCTAGAGATGTGAGAAAAAGACTGCTAAGAACGTTATCTTATTAAAAATATGGTCTCCAGATCTCTGAACATTACTGTCGATCTTTTCCAGAAATCTGTCTGGCTTTTCATATTTCATTAGAAATGAGGTGTCTAAAACTGAATGTAGCTTTCGAAGGGCAATGCAACTAAATTGGATAGCAAAGGTTTATTATCTTGCAGCTTCACAATATGACACCTTTGGATATATAATCCAGAATCACAAAAGTCCTTTATAGTGCTTTAGAAAATCTGAATATTATCTATACCCTTTGATTACATCTTACAGGAAGTACTTCTATTCATCACCCAATAAATTATTTAGCAGCATCTAATTTTGAATAGGTAAGGAATCTGTCAGCAATGCAGGAGACCCATGTTCAATCCCTGGGTAAGGTTGATCCCCTGGAGAAGGGAATAGCAACCTACTTCAGTATTTCCTGGAGAATTCCATGGAGAGAGGAGATTGGCAAGCTATAGTCCATGGGGTTCCAAAGAGTGGAACATGACTGGGTGACTGACATTTTCACTTTCACCTTCAATTTTGAATACATTTGGAGGTCTTGGTGTTATCTATCTTATGACCAAGCTTCGTATGGAAATGTTACTTTTTTTTTTTTTTACATTTTCAACAATTATTATTATTATTTATGTTAGTACTTTTCATTTTTAAATTAAAAACATCTAGTTGTCTTGACATGATGCCAAGCAAGTCTTATTTCAAATAACACCACTTTTAGATTAGAAATACAGTAATGCTTATATTCTAAAGTGCAGCAGAAGTAAAAATCAACTTAGCATAGCAGTGTAATCCTAAGAGCAAATGGCTGATTGTGCTAACTGCTTCTCAGAGTTCAGTAATGTCTTTAATTTTCTTGTGCAAAATGCTAAATGAAAACAATAAGCAGATTGGAATTATATATGCATGGTTGTAAATGAAAGCAAAATCATTCATCTTTACTAAGAAAAAAATGCAGCAATAGTAAGTTTCAATTTGATATTGTAGATAGTGAATTTTAAAAACTCAAATTTTCTTTTTATTACTTTCCAGCTTTTTCTGACAACTGTCCATATTTTGGAAAATAATATGTTAAAGTTGGATTTGGAATTTGTGTCATTAAAATGCCTTGCATATTTTAGTTTATCTCATAATGAATACATTGAATCATTATTTTATTCCATATTCTGTGCTGTTCTTAGTTGCTCAGTCATGTCCAACTCTTTGTGACCCCATGGACTGTAGCCTGCTAGGTTCCTCTGTCCATGGGGATTCTCCAGGCAAGAATATTGGAGTGGTTTGCTGTGCCATCCTCCAGATGATCTTCCCAACCCAGGTCTCCCGAATTGCAGGCAGATTATTTGGGACTTTAATAACTTTGTTTCAGAGTGTATTTTTAAATAAGAGATAACTAATTGAAAATTAATTATTCTTTTTTTTTCAAATGGGAATAATTAAAAAAAAAAAAATATATATATATATATATATATATATATACACATACACACACACACACATATGGGCTTCCCATGTGGGCCTAGTGGTAAAGAGCCTGCCTGCCAATGCAGGAGACACCAGAGACACCAATTTGATCCCTGGATTGCGAAGATCCTCTGGAGAAGGAAATGGCAACCCACTCCAGTGTTCTTGTCTGGAGAATCCCATGGACAGAGGAGCCTGGTGGGCCCCAGTCCATGGGATTGTAAAGAGTCAGACACGACTGAAGCAACTTAACAATAGTGTGTGTGTATATATATATATACACACACACACACACATATATATATTATATATATAAATGTATTATTTGGCAATACTAAAACATGTTCATCAATTGCTAAAGCTTCCAAGAAGATATAACCATATGACTACTGAGAGACCAGTTTATTGCTTGAGCAAATGAATGTCCAGCCTATTATTAGTCTACAAATGGTATGTGCTGTTTAGAGCTTCATTTGATCCTAAATGTTAAGTGCTGTGTGTCTCAGAACCTACCTGCATAATCATAGATCTTGGGGGATCTGACTATTAAAATCCCATGGCAAGAAAAAGAAAAATACGAGTAACTTTAAAAAATGGTGGCATGTTTGGCTTTGGAATGTCACAGTTTCTAATAAGGATCCTGAGTGGAGGAATCTTTTTATATAAATGTTAATAAAAGTTTCTAAAAATGGACCCTAAGGCAATGGAGATGTAATTTTTCTAGTTCAAATTCATAGCAATGTTTTCCTCCCATATATTTAATGGTGACAGATTTTTTTTAAATTAATTTATTTTTTCTTGAAGGGTAATTGCTTTACAGAATTTTGCTGTTCTCTGTCAAACCTCAATATGAGTCATCCATAGGTATACATATATCCCCTCCCTTTCGAAACTCCCTCTCATCTCCTTCCCCATCCCACCCCTCTAGGTTGATACAGAACTCCTTTTTGAGATTCCTGAGCCATACAGCAAATTCCTGTTGGCTATCTATTTTACATATGGTAATGTAAGTTTTCATGTTACTCTTCCCATACATCTCACCCTCTCCTCCCCTCTCCCCATGTCCATAAGTCTATTCTCTATGTTAGTAAATTTTAACTGTGATCATCTAGAATCCCTAATTCGAGCATTTGGTCAGTCAATTAGATTCTATATTTTGAGGAAATGATTCTGAAAAGTCTTATTGCCTACAGCACTGGCTTTGAACATATCGTGCACTATTTGAGTAATAATCATTTACGAGACCAAAAGTAAAAATTAGAAAAATAAGGAGGTTTTTAATGTTTGATTGAAAAAATATAGTGATTATGTAAAGATGTATGATTTTAATACCATCTGTACAAGACTAATATTAATATAGTAATAAATCTAATATTATGTATTTCATAAAATATTTTTTATGTAAGAGTTGGACTATCAAGATGTGATGTGAGAGTTGGACTATAAAGAAAGCTGAGTGCTGAAGAATTGATGCTTTTGAACTGTGGTGTTGGAGAAGACTCTTTTTTTTATGATATTATTCATATATATATATATATTTTAACTTTACAACGTTGTATTGGTTTTGCCATATATTAACATGAATCTGCCACAGGTATACATGTGTTCCCCATCCTGAACCCTCCTCCCTCCTCCCTCCCCATACCATCCCTCAGGGTCATCCCAGTGTACCAGCCCCAAGCATCCAGTATGGTGCATTGAACTTGGACTGGTGACTCATTTCATATATGATATTATACATGTTTCAATGCCAGTCTCCCAAATCATCCCACTCTCTCCCTCTCCCACAGAATTCAAAAGACTGTTCTATACATCAGTGTCTCTTTTGCTGTCTCGTATACAGGGTTATTGTTACCATCTATCTAAATTCCATATATATGCATTAGTATACTGTATTGGTGTTTTTCTTTCTGGCTTACTTCACTGTGTATAATAGGTTCCAGTTTCATCCACCTCATTAGAACTGATTCAAATGTATTCTTTTTAATGGCTGAGTAATACTCCATTGTGTATATGTACCACTGCTTTCTTATCCATTCGTCTGCTGATGGACATCTAGGTTGCTTCCGTGTCCTGGCTATTATAAACAGTGCTGGGATGAACATTGGGGTACATGTATCTCTTTCAATTCTGGTTTCCTCAGTGTGTATGCCCAGCAGTGGGATTGCTGGATCATAAGGCAGTTCTATTTTCAGTTTTTTAAGGAATCTCCACACCGTTCTCCATAGTGGCTGTACTAGTTTGCATTCCCACCAACAGTGTAAGAGGGTTCCCTTTCCTCCACACTCTCTTCAGCATTTATTGCTTGTAGACTTTTGGATCGCAGCCATTCTGATTGGCGTGAAATGGTACCTCATTGTGGTTTTGATTTGCATTTCTCTGATAATGAGTGATGTTGAGCATCTTTTCATGCATTTGTTAGCCATCTGTATGTCTTCTTTGGAGAAATGTCTATTTAGTTCTTTGGCTCATTTTTTGATTGGGTCATTTATTTTTCTGGAATTGAGCTGTAGGAGTTGCTTGTATATTTTTGAGATTAATTCTTTGTCAGTTGCTTCATTTGCTATTATTTTCTCCCATTCTGAAGGCTGTCTTTTCACTTTGCTTATAGTTTCCTTTGTTGTGCAGAAGCTTTTAAGTTTAATTAGGTCCCATTTGTTTATTTTTGCTTTTATTTCCAATATTCTGGGAGGTGGGTCATAGAGGATCCTGCTGTGATGTATGTCAGAAAGTGTTTTCCCTATGTTCTCCTCTAAGAGTTTTACAGTTTCTGGTCTTATGTTTAGATCTTTAATCCATTTTGAGTTTATTTTTGTGTATGGTGTTAGAAAGTGTTCTAGTTTCATTCTTTTACAAATGGTTGACCAGTTTTCCCAGCTCCACTTGTTAAAGAGATTGTCTTTAATCCATTGTATATTCTTGCCTCCTTTGTCAAAGATAAGGTGTCCATATGTGCGTGGATTTATCTCTGGGCTTTCTATTTTGTTCCATTGATCTATATTTCTGTCTTTGTGCCAGTACCATACTGTCTTGATGACTGTGGCTTTGTAGTAGAGCCTGAAGTCAGGCAGGTTGATTCCTCCAGTTCCATTCTTCTTTCTCAAGATAGCTTTGGCTATTCGAGGTTTTTTGTATTTCCATACAAATTGTGAAACTATTTGTTCTAGCTCTGTGAAGAATACCGTTGGTAGCTTGATAGGGATTGCATTGAATCTATAAATTGCTTTGTTTAGTACACTCATTTTCACTATATTGATTCTTCCAATCCATGAACATGGTATATTTCTCCATCTATTAGTGTCCTCTTTGATTTCTTTCACCAGTGTTTTATAGTTTTCTATATATAGGTCTTTAGTTTCTTTAGGTAGATATATTCCCAAGTATTTTATTCTTTTTGTTGCAATGGTGGGAGAAGACTCTTGAGAGTCCCTTGGACAGCAAGGAGATCCAACCAGTGCATCCTAAAGGAAATCAGTCCTGAATATTCATTGGAAGGACTGATACTGAAGCTGAAACTCCAATACTTTAGCCACCTGATGTGAAGAACCAACTGATTGGAAAAGACCCTGATGCAGGGAAAGATTGAAAGAGAGAGGAGAAGGGGATGACAGAGAATGAAATGGTTGCATGGCATCACCAATATGATGGACATGACTTTGAGTAGGCTCCAGCAGTTGGTGATGGACAGGGAAGCCTGGCATGCTGCAGTCCATGGGGTCACAAAGAATAGGACATAGCTGGATGACTGAGCTGAACTGAACTAAAAATATTTTTCTGTTCTCTTAATTTAATCCTCTTAATGATGGTGTGCGGAGAAGGCAATGGCACCCCACTCCAGTACTCTTGCCTGGAAAATCCCCTGGATGGAGGAGCCTGGAAGGCTGCAGTCCATGGGGTCGCTGAGGTCAGACACGACTAAGCAACTTCACTTTCACTTTTCACTTTCATGCATTGGGGAAGGAAATGGCAAACCACTCCAGTGTTCTTGCCTGGAGAATCCCAGGGGCGGGGGAGCCTGGTGGGCTGCCGTCTATGGGGTCGCACAGAGTCGGACATGACTGAAGCGACTTAGCAGCAGCAGCAGCAGCAATGATGGTGTGACTAAGTCATTTTCCAGTTTTGAAAAAATAAAGAAAATATTTCGTTAAAGGATGTGTCTAAAAAATTTCCCCTCTTTTCTTATTTTAAAGTGATCCTACTTGTATGGAAAATTAAACATTAAAATACATGCCAAAATATGCAAATAAATTTTCTTCTACCATGTTTTTAGTGTAAGAACACAGAGTTGAATCACTGTTTAAACTTCAAGAAGTCAGTATCCATTTGCTCAAGAAATTAAGCTTGAGATAATTATGTGTAAAGTAAAAAAAAACATACTCTACATCCACATATTGAACAGCTAAGACAAAGTAAAAAAGTGGATCAGGGATGAGGAACTGACATAGAAATCTGATGTAAAATCTATGCAGTTTGATTCCTAGGTTGTCCAAGGCATATGAATTAGTCATTCATAGTTATTAAATGTATTCATTACTAGAACATAGAGCTGTCTAGGACATACACAAATGATGCCTCTGGGAATTTAAAGCCCATCTACACAGATGCATATTAAATAAATATTTACCAAAAAGGGAAGAAACATTGAGAGTGAATCCAGTCGAGAGTTTACCCTGATCTGGTATCACAAAGTTTTCTTTCAGGAAGTAATATGTTAGCTGATATCTCAGAAATAGTAAAGATTAAATTCTTCATTGTTGTTTATTTAATCTCTCAGTCATGTCCAAGTCTTTGTGACCCCTTGAAGGCCCACAAGACTTCTCTGCCCATGGGATTTTCCAGGCAAGAACACTGAGTGGGTAGCTATTGCCTTCTCTAGGAGATCCTTCCCACCGATGGGTCAAACCCACGTCTTCTGCACTGGCAGGCTGACTCTTCACCACTGAGCAACCAGAGAAGCCTTGATTTGTAAATTAAAAAGAAAAGGAAAAGCAACAGATTCAGGTTAACCTTTATTTCTTGAGGCCGTGAAGTTTGAGGATCTTGGGGCAGATTAGCATGGGCGAATGAGAGAGAGCAATGGGAAATATGAAGCAAAGTGAGAAAGAATGAGGAAAGGTCACATTAAGCATGGCTATGTTAGGCATATCCTGATTTTATTCACATTTTAAAGTGAAATTAGAAGTTACTCCAAAAGTTTAAATAGACAGGGATGGCTTTATTTGTTTTGTGATTTTAAAAGATCAGTTCAGTTCAGTTGCTCAGTCGTGTCCAACTCTTTGCGACCCCATGAATCACAGAACGCCAGGCCGCCCTGTCCATCACCAAGTCTCAGACTTCACTCAAACTCATGTCCATTCTAAAAGATATATTGAGCCAAATAAAAGGCTATTAGTAGTAGAGTTAGTTGCTCAGTTATGTCGGACTCTTTCTGACCCCATGGACTATAGTGTTCCAGGCTCCTCTCTCTAACGGAATTCTCCAGGCAAGAATACTGGAGTGGGTTGCCATTTCCTACTCCAAGGTATCTTCCCCACCCAGGTAGAGAATCTGGGTCTCCCACATTGTAGGCAGATTCTTTACCATCTGAGCTACCAGAAAAGCTATACATAGGAGGCTACAGGAGTAATTTGAGTGAGGAATACTGGTGTCACTGGGATGGTGTTGGTGAAAGATGGGGAAGTTGATAGGACCAAATAATTCATTAACTGAGTTGTAGGAGTGGTCAAGCAGGACCCTTAAAGGACATATTCTTCTCATGGTGATTGAAGAACAAGAGGCCAACTTCTATTATAAAAACACATTTCCTATTTTGCTTCAGTCACATCTGCTGACAACCCATTGGCAAAAGAAGTATACAACTGAGGCCAAAGAGGTGGGAAGTTTGCTCCACCCTTGGTGGGATAACTGCAGTCACATATAAAATGGTATAGATACATTTTGTAGTTGAACAGTTTATTCAACTTCATATGAGGGAAAAGGTAAAGTTTTAGAAAATAGTTTCAGGAGTTCACCTGCAAATAGTAAGATTTATAGGTAGGCTGACTGTATAATTTATTATCAAAGCTGGACACGATTGAGAGTAAAAGAGGATGGATATTAATCAGTTCAGTTCAGTTGCTCATTTGTGTCCGACTATTTGCAGACACATGAATCACAGCATACCAGGCCTCCCTGTCCATCACCTACTTCTGGAGTTCACTCAAACTCATGTCCATCAAGTCGATGATGCCATCCAACCATCTCATCCTCTGTTGTCCCCTTCTTCTCCTGCCACCAATCCCTCCCAGCATCAGAGTCTTTTCCAATGAGTCAACTCTTTGCATGAGGTGGCCAAAGTATTGGAGTTTCAGCTTCAGCATCAGTCCTTTCAATGAACACCCAGGACTAATCTCCTTTAGAATGGACTGGTTGGATCTCCTTGCAGTCCAGGGGACTCTCAAGAGTCTTCTCCAACACCACAGTTCAAAAGCATGAATTCTTCGGCACTCAGCTTTCTTCACAGTCCAACTCTCATATCCATACATGACCACTGGTAAAACCATAGCCTTGACTAGACAGACCTTTGTTGGCAAAGTAATATCTCTGCTTTTCAATGTGCTATCTAGGTTGGTCATAACTTTCCTTCCAAGGAGTAAGCATCTTTTAATTTCATGGCTGAAATCACCATCTGCAGTGATTGTGGAGCCCCAAAAAATAAAGTCTGACACTGTTTCCACTGTATCCCCATCTATTTCCCATGAAGTGATGGGACCAGTTGCCATGATCTTCGTTTTCTGAACGTTGAGCTTTAAACCAACTTTTTCACTCTCCTCTTTCACTTTCATCAAGAGGCTTTTTAGTTCCTCTTCACTCTCTGTCATAAGGGTGGTGTCATCTGCATATCTGAGGTTATTGGTATTTCTCCCAGCAATCTTGATTCCAGCTTGTGCTTCTTCCAGCCCAGCGTTTCTCATGATGTACTCTGCATATAAGTTAAAAAAGCAGTGTGACAATATACAGCCTTGACATACTCCTTTCCCAATTTGGAATCAGTCTGTTGTTCCATGTCCAGTTCTAACAGTTGCTTCCTGACCTACATATAGGTTTCTCAAGAGGCAGGTGGTCTGGTATTCCCATCTCTTTCAGATTTTTCCACAGTTTATTTTAATCCACACAGTCAAAGGCTTTGACATAGTCAATCAAGAAGAAATAGATGTTTTTCTGGAACTCTCTTGCTTTTTCCATGATCCAGCAGATGTTGGCAATTTGATCTCTGGTTCCTCTGCCTTTTCTAAAACCAGCTTGAATATCAGGAAGTTCACGGTTCATGTATTGCTGAAGCCTGGCTTGGAGAATTTTGAGCGTTACTTTACTAGCGTGTGAGATGAGTGTAATTGTGCAGTAGTTTGAGCATTTTTTGGCATTGCCTTTCTTTGGGATTGGAATGAAATCTGACCTTTCCCAGTCCTGTGGCCACTGCTGAGTTTTCCAAATTTGCTGGCACATTGAGTGCAGCACTTTCACAGCATCATCTTTCAGGATTTGAAATAGCTCAACTGGAATTCCATCACCTCCACTAGCTTTGTTCACAGTGATGCTTTCTAAGGCCCACTTGACTTCACATTCCAGGATGTCTGGCTCTAGGTGAGTGATCACACCATCGTGATTATCTAGGTCATGAAGATCGTTCTTGTACAGTTCTGCTGTGTATTCTTGCCACCTCTTCTTAATATCTTCTGCTTCTGTTAGGTCCATACCATTTCTGTCCTTTATCGAGCACATCTTTGCATGAAATGTTCCCCTGGTATTTCTAATTGTCTTGAAGAGATCTCTAGTCCTTCCCATTCTGTTGTTTTCCTCTGTTTCTTTGCATTGATCTCTGAGGGAGGCTTTCTTATCTCTCCTTGCTATTCTTTGGAACTCTGGATTTAGATGCTTATATCTTTCTTTTTCTCCTTTGCTTTTCACTTCTCTTCTTTTCACAGCTATTTGTAAGGCCTCCTCAAGCAGCCATTTTGCTTTTATGCATTTCTTTTCCATGAGGGTGGTCTTGATCCCTGTCTTGTGTACAATGTCATGAAGCTCCATCCATTATTCATCAGGCACTCTGTCTATCAGATCTAGGCCCTTAAATTTATTTCTCACTTCCACTGTATAATCATAAGGGATTTGATTTAAGTCGTACCTGAATGCTCTAGTGGTTTTTCCCACTTTCTTCAATTTAAGTCTGAATTTGGCAATGAGTTCATGATCTGAGCCACAGTTGGCTCCAGGTCTTGTTTTTGCTGACTGTATAGGGCCTCTCCATCTTTGGCTGCAAAGAATATAATCAATCTGATTTTGGTGTTGACTATCTGGTGATGTCCATGTGTAGGGTATTCTCTTCTGTTGTTGGAAGAGAGTGTTTGCTATGACCAGTGCATTCTCTTGGCAAAACTCTATTAGCCTTTGCCCTGCTTCATTCTGTACTTCATTCCAAGGCCCAATTTGCCTGTTACTCCAGGTGTTTCTTGACTTCCTCCTTTTGCATTCCAGTCCCCTATAATGAAAAGGACATCTTTTTTGGGGGTTAGTTCTAAAAGGTCTTGTAGGTCTTCATAGAACTGTTCAACCTGTTTCTTCAGTGTTACTGGTTGGGGCATAGGCTTGGATTACTGTGATATTGAATGGTTTGCCTTGGAAACGAACAGATATCATTCTGTTGTTTTTGAGATTGCATCCAAGTACTGCATTTTGGACTCTTTTGTTGGCCATGATAGCTACTCCATTTCTTCTAAGGGATTCCTGCTCACAGTAGTAGATATAATGGTCATCTGAGTTAAATTCACCCATTGCAGTCCATTTTAGTTCACTGATTCCTAGAATGTCGACATTCACTCTTGCCATCTATTTGACCACTTCCAATTTGCCTTGATTCATGGACCTGAGATTCCAGGTTTCTATGCAATATTGCACTTACAGCAGTGGACCTTGCTTCTATCACCAGTCACATCCACAACTGGGTATTGTTTTTGCTTTGGCTCCATCCCTTCATTCTTCTGGAGTTATTTCTCCACTGATCTCCAGTAGCTTATTGGGCACCTACTGACCCGGGCAGTTCCCCTTCAGTATCCTATCATTTTGCCTTTTCATACTGTTCATGGGGTTCTCAAGGCAAGAACACTGAAGTGGTTTGCCATTCCCTTCTCCAGTGGACCACATTCTGTCAGACCTCTCCACCATGACCCTCTCATCTTGGGTGGCCACACAAGGCATGGCTTAGTTTCATTGAGTTAGACAAGGCTGTGGTCTATGTGATCAGATTGGCTAGTTTTCTGTGATTAAGATTTCAGTGTGTCTGCCCTCTGATGCCCTCTCACAACACCTACCATCTTATTGGGTTTCTCTTACCTTGAGCTTGGGGTACCTCTTCATGGTGGCGCCAGCAAAGTGCAGCCACTCCTCCTTACCTTGGACTAGGGGTATCTCCTCATGGCCGCCCCTCCTGACCTTGGATGTGGAATAGCTCCTCTTGGCCCTTCTGCGCCCGCACAGCCGCCACTCTTCTCAGCATTAATAGATTTGCTGTAACCACAGGTATAAACTACGCTGTGTGTGGCAAATGGGGATACATAGTTATGCTAGGCATGAGAAGAAAAAAGACACATGTGGAAAAGGGGTAACATTTGATCAAAGATACTAGAAAAATAATTCTTCTAATATAAAGATTCCAGCCAGTAGATTAAACAGTTCATTGAATTTCAGGAATGATTTTTGAGAAAAGAAATACAACAAGGTATATTCTGATAATATCTTTATATTGTAAAAATTAGAAAAAATTTTATAAGTCTCTGGTACTAAATGTGTTACTTATAAATAAAAAAAAGAACCATACTAAAGTTAGTGCAGTACATAAAACCAAAAACTAATGGACTAATATCTAGGGACAAGAAAGAAAATGTAATTAGAATCCTTTCATGATACCTTTTTTATGATATAGCAAAAGAAAGTGTCTCAAAATTTTATTGTACTTTTATGAATGTGAGTTGGAGGAGGGGCAGTGTGAGGAGGGAAACATAATTCTTTTGTTAGAAAATATTAGTAACTAATACAATTATGTAAAGTTTAAAAATAAAATAAAATTAAAAAAAAAGAAAATATTAGTAAAAAGGTATGTATAATTAAGTGTGAAGAGAAAGAAAAGGGTAGTAGCCACTGAAGGAAAGGTAAGGACCACTTCAGAATTCATGAGGGGATGGCATAGAGCACAGTATTGTCCTTTAGTATTCAGTCCTCCATTCCTTGTAAGAGAATTATCCACCTCCTATTGCCATGTGACTTGCAGTTCCTTCTGTATGTAGATTTTTACTTGCTTGTACCACTGATGGTCTACTTCATTTGACTAGCTTTGACCAATGGGATCAGAGTAGATAAAACATACCCTCTTGGAACAAAGGCTTTAAGTACAGTTGTGGTTCAGCTTTCTCGTTTACTTTTTTCCTTATACCACTAGCATAACATATTCCAAATAAGAGCTGTATCTTCATCCTGGGTAATAATATAAGCAGACTCATATGATAGGAATGCTGAAACTGATCTGTAACTGCCCATATAGCTGATCTGTAACAGCCCATATAGCAAAGCTGAATAAAACAGAATTGCTCCAAATAAAGAAAAGCAAACTGAAATTTGACATATTGGTGGTGGCAGTTAGTCTATTATAAGAGGTTGGAAGATAATCACTCATGTTGTACATCTTAAATACTTGGTAGACTTTTGCTTATGTAAGTTAATATGAAAATAAAATGGCCTAGATTGGCAAGGCCATAGATCCTCTGGCAAACCCTCTAAATGGATTAACATGGCCTTCATTAATGTTTCTCTATGGACAAAACGGTTTACTGAATAGATGTTAAGAACATGATGTATGAGATTATATACTATGGTTATTTTCTGGATATTGCTAGAAAACCAGGGAATATTAGGTCGTTTGTTACTGCCTCTATCCTCTCAAAATATAATTGACTGAAACACAGAGATTTTCCCTGGGGGTGGGGTGGGGAATTGTTATCAAACCAACAAAAATATGGAAAATCAAAATGAGCAACTAATGAAGTAAAAAAAAAAATGTTATGTGAGATATAAGAAGAACAATTGTCTAAACATCATCATTGAATGTGAATGAATTGATTTCTTTCATTAAAAAAAAGAGAGGTCAAAAAATAGTGCTGGATTATATGCTCTTAAACAGCAGAAAGAGGAAAAAATTAATATGAAAGAAATAAAAGGATATTGAAATAAAATGAACAAGGAAATAAGGGTTAAATACTTATAATAATGAAGAGGAAATATATTTAGACAAGTTAGAATTTTTAAGGCTAGCTAAAGCATTAATAAGAACAGACGAATTTTTTGTTGATTTGAAAACACGTAGTAGAAAAGAGTTAAAAATCCTTATAGAGCAAACAGTAGCTAAATACATAAAAGAAAATCTGGGAAATGCAAAACATTTACAAGATTAAAAATGTAGATTTCAATAATCTCTTCAAAGACTGAGTGATATAAAAGGCAACAAATATTAACACAGAACAAAAATGCAATTAATCAAATTTGATAGGGATACTTAGAATCATGGCTATCTCATACAGGATGCTTATGTTTTTTTAAATCTGTGGAAAATTTACAAAATAGTGCACATACTAGAACTCATAAATAAACTGATAAAATGAATCTTTATAAGTTCTATAATGCTAAACATTTTTAGGCCCTGTGTTTTGGTCATCCCCAACTATTTTTGTGTTCAGAATAATAGTTATAGACTACCTTTGGAGAGTCCATTGGGAAATTTTAAAATATACAAAAAGCAATAAATATGAGAACACTTCATATCAAAAACTATGGGATGTACCCATATGGGAAGTTTATGTACCAAGAGGAAGTTTATATACCATTAGTAAGTTTATAGTTTCAGGTACCGTCATTATTAGAAAGATGAATGGCCAAATTTAATTGATTTATTTTTAAGCAATTAGTCAGTGAGCACCATTATTTAACAAAATAAACCAAGATAAAATAGGAAGATGAATTTAATAAAGATAGAATAAAATTTAAGAAAAAATAAGAGATAGTTATCAGTATGCATAAAATTCAGAAGCTCATATTTTTAAAAGTCAAATGATATTTATTAAAAGGCTGACAGAGTAAACATACATGAATGAGAGTGAAAAATGAGAAATAATAAAGTTATAGGAAAAATAAAAGCATTAAACATCACCTCATTTTAAACCTTATACAACACATTTGAAAAATTTTGAGGAAATGGATGATTTCTAACAAATACAAATTACCAAAATTGATTCAAGAAATAGACAAGTTGAAAATATGCATTACAATGGTAGAAACAGAATATATGTTTAAACACTACAGTGTAAGCAACCTGGATCAACTAAGTTTTAACCAACTGTTAGGTAGCTTCATTCTCAGTTCATTTAAACTATTTCAAGGTATCAGTTTAGTTCAGTTGCTCAGTCATGTCCGACTTTTTGTGACCCTATGGACTGCAGCATGCCAGGCTTCCCTGTTCATCACCAACTCCCAGAGTCGATTCAAACTCATGTCCATCTCGTCGGTGATGCCATCCAACCATCTCATTCTCTGTCATTCCCTTCTCCTCCTACTTTCAATTTTTTCCCATCAGGGTCTTTTCCAACGAGTCAGTTCTTTGCATCAGGTGGCCAAAGTATTGGAGCTTCAGCTTCAGCATCAGTCCTTACAATGAATATTCAGGACTGATTTCCTTTAGGATGCACTGGTTGGATCTCCTTGCTGTCCAAGAGACTCTCAAGAATCTTCTCCAACACCACAGCTCAGAAGTATCAGTTATTCAGGTTCAGCTTTCTTTATAGTCCAACTCTCACATCCATACATGACTACTGGAAAAACCATAGCTTTGACTAGACGGACCTTTGTTGGCACAGTAATGTCTCTGCTTTTTAATATGCTGTCTAGGTTGGTCATAGCTTTTCTTCCAAGGAGCAACTGTCTTTTAATTTCATGTCTCCAGTCACCATCTGCAGTGATTTTGGAGCCCCCAAAATAAAGTCTCTTGTTGTTTCCATTGTTTTCAATGTATAAAGAGAGACAATTCTTCAGTTTGTTTTATGAGATCAACTTAAGTTTCAAATCTCAAAAAGAAAAAAAGAGAGAAAAAGTGAGAGACAAAAACAAACACAGAGAAATTGTTTATCAGTATAAAAATACATATTCTTAAATAAAATATCAACAAATAGAAGCAAGGAATCTATGAAAATATAATGTAAAATTATTAAGAAGGCTTTATTCCATTAATAAAAGTGTGACTCAATATAAAAAGTTTTATATATATAAATTTTACCTTCACATATTCAAGGAAAAAAAGTGAAAAATTCTATTGGTAGGTTACAATAAGGCATTTTCTAATATAAAAATTCATTCCTAATGAAAAGTATGAGTACAACAGAAACATAAGGAAGAAATCATTAAGCCATTTACCAGAATCTTTAAACAAACATTACCTTATAGGACAAAGTTCTAAAATTATTTAAAACAAATAAGTTAATGGGAACCTATCTCTCATCATATTATGTAATATTTTCTTGAGTTTTTACAAATATAAGAATTCAGAAGTCAATATAAACTTTGTGAAAGAGAGAAAATTATGTTTCTTTGTGATAATATGATTAATACCTACAACCCACATCTTTGTTCTCAACTACTGAAATGAGTAAGGTAACTTGATAAAGTGACTTGATATAAAATTAGTGATTACAAAAATCAGTATGTTGTCTTGAATTTAGCAGTAAACAACTAATAAAAGAAATGGGGAAATTAATCTATTCACAATGAACAACAATAATAACAAATCCATCAAACCAAAATCAGGAAACTTTATGAAATACTTACCCATAAATTTAATAAAAAATTCAGAGACTGCATATGAACAAAGTGAGAACACATTTATTGAAAGACAACATGAGATCTGCAGAAAAGAAAAGTCATCCCATGTTCTTAGGTGGGAAGAAACTATGTCATAATATATAAATTATCTCCCAATCAATAGGTATTTAATGCATTTAGTACAATTAGCTTAATCTCTAATGCTTTCTAAATCTACTTATTGAAAACTTTAGAAGTACTTCATGAGGTAAGAAGGTAATTAGAAAATGTCAGTACTAGAGCCTGAAGTAAAATGTTTTATATATTTTCTAATTATTGTTGAGCTACTTACAAAGTTTCCCAGATATTCTTATATCTTGAACTTCTGCTGAATTCTCGAACTTTTTGGTGACTGTGGTGAGAGTATTACTGCAATATATCATAAGTTATTTGCTTCACCACATATTATTTTGTATTGTTTTTTGAAAAATAGTAAAATAAGGGAAGAAAAATGACTTGAGTTTCCATATTGCTGCAAATATTCTTACTTGCAATATAATCTCTTTTATACTGATGAAACATAGATGTGATTCTCCAAACTATCAAAAAGTATATGAAATTTTAATCTAATATTTTAATTTGTATATTCAAAGCAACAATAAAAAAGGAAGCCAAAATAGTAATATGTGGTAAAAATATCAACAGTAGATTTCTAAGAGCCATCTGTATTTAGAAAAGAGCATTTGTATAATGAGAGTCATACGTATGTTTCAATTAATGCTAGAGTGATTATTGACAGGAGTAGAGACAGCTTATTTAATGAGGCAAAGTTTTAAATTATAGATTTATTTTTTGAACACTCCCCCCAAAACCTGGACTCCTTAAAAATGACAAGATAATTTGCACGCACGTGTCTGTTCGTTCAGTCATGTCCAACTCTTTGTGACCCCTTGAACTGTAGCCCAAAAGGCTCCTCTGTCTGTGACATTTTCCAGGCAGGAATACTGGAGTGTGTTGCCATTTCCTACTCCAAGGGATCTTCCAGTTTCAGAGATTGAACTGGCATCTCTTAGATCTCCTGCATTGGCAGATGAATTCTTTACCACTATGGCCACCTCAGTTCAGTTCAGTTCAGTTCAGTCGCTCAGTCATGTCCAACTCTTTGCGACCCCATGAATCACAGCATGCCAGGCCACCCTGTCCATCACCATCTCCCGGAGTTCACTCAAACTCACATCCATCGAGTCGGTGATGCCATCCAGCCATCTCATCCTCTGTCGTCCCCTTTTCCTCCTGCCCCCAATCCCTCCCAGCATCAGAGTCTTTTCCAATGAGTCAACTCTTCGCATGAGGTGGCCAAAGTACTGGAGTTTCAGCTTTAGCATCATTCCTTCCAAAGAAATCCCAGGGCTGATCTCCTTCAGAATGGACTGGTTGGATCTCCTTGCAGTCCAAGGGACTCTCAAGAGTCTTCTCCAACACCACGGTTCAAAAGCATCAATTCTTCGGTGCTCAGCTTTCTTCACGGTCCAACTCTCGTATCCATACATGACCACTGGAAAAACCATAGCCTTTACTAGATGGACCATTGCTGGCAAAGTAATGTCTCTGCTTTTGAATATGCTGTCTAAGTTGGTCATAACTTTCCTTCCAAGGAGTAAGCATCTTTTAATTTCATGGCTGCAGTCACCATCTGCAGTGATTTTGGAGCCCAGAAAAATAAAGTCTGACACTGTTTCCACTGTTTCCCCATCTATTTCCCATGAAGTGATGGGACCAGATGCCATGATCTTAGTTTTCTGAATGTTGAGCTTTAGGCCAACTTTTTCATTCTCCTCTTTCACATTCATCAAGAGGCTTTTGAGTTCCTCTTCACTTTCTGCCATAAGGGTGGTGTCATCTGCATGTCTGAGGTTATTGATATTTCTCTCAGCAATCTTGATTCCAGCTTGTGCTTTTCCAGTCCAGCGTTTCTCATGATGTACTCTGCATATAAGTTAAATAAACAGGGTGACAATATACAGCCTTGACGTACTTCTTTTCCTATTTGGAACCAGTCTGTTGATCCATGTCCAGTTCTAACTGTTGCTTCCTGACCTGCATATAGGGTTGTCAAGAGGCAGGTCAGGTGGTCTGGTATTCCCATCTCTTTCAGAATTTTCCAGAAGACCATATATAGGATATTTAATAATCACACATTTTTCCTCAGAATTAAAAATTTGTGAAGCAGGTAACACACCTTCCACATTTTAGGTATACACTGTATTCCTAAACAGATGACACAGTATTTGTCAGAATGTATTTGATAGTTGATGCACATATACATCACACACATACACCGTAAAATGCATTTAATTGGCTATTATCCATCTTATTCCATAGAAAAAATAATTAGTTATATTTTTATAGCCCCTGTGCATTCAGGAGAGTTGATATGGCTACTTTTAGAATCGGTTCTAAGCAGAAAATAATCATCTCTGAAGTATATAAATGAAGTATAAGATAGCAAGTGTACTACAATCTCTTTTCACCTATCATAATAAGAAATTAGGTCACAGGGTCCATATGCAATTATCAGATGGTAGAGGCTCAGTAAGCCTGAGTCTGTTAAGGAATGTGTGGGTAGAGAGACTTTCTCCTACTCTGACCAACATTAGCTATCTGCCGAGAGATAGAGACGGACTTTTGTTTGTTTGTTTCTGTGTCAATTGAGTACAATTCTGTGATTGATCTGTAATTGCAGTTTAACATAGGCTTCTTAACTAATGCTTCTCAAGTCTCTGCATGCATGTTGCATGCTCAGTCACGTCCGACTCTTTGCGACCTCATGGACTGTAGCCACCAGGCTCCTCTGTCCGTGGAATTTCCCAGGCAGGAATACTGGATTGGGTTGCCATTTCCGTCTCTAGGGGATCTTCCTGACCCAGGGTTCAAACCTGCATCTCCTGCACTAAGCCAGCCAGAAGCCTCCTAAAGTCTCTATGCTGCTGCTGCTGCTGCTAAGTCGCTTCAGTCATGTCCGACTCTGTGCGACCCCATAGATGGCCTCCCATCAGGCTCCCCCATCCCTAGGATTCTCCAGGCAAGAACACTGGACTGCGTTGCCATTTCCTTCTCCAATATGTTCAGACAAAATAGAACATATGATCTTGCAATAAATACAAATACATTTGTTCGATTCCTTGCAGCTATATCTTATGACACATTTTATCCCTGACATCAAATAATTACAGCTTGACTTATACCTTCCTTTTGTTAGAAATACATTGTCTTTTGTAAAACAATTGTATATATTCATCAAGATTTGTTGAGTAATTAGAATGAAGGTTTGCTGAATTATTTGCTTTTACAAAGTGAAAGTGAAAATCACTCAGTCCTGTCCGACTCTTTGCAACCCCAAGGGATGTAGTCCATGGAATTTTCCAGGCCAGAATACTGGAATGGATAGCCTTTCCCTTCTCCGGGGCATCTTCTCAACCCAGGGATTGAACCCAGGTCTCCTACTTTACAGGTGGATTCTTTACCAGCTGAGCCACAAGGGAAGTCCATTTGCCTTTCAGTGCTATCCATATGGTAGCTGCTGCTGCTAAGTCACTTCAGTCGTGTCCGACTCTGTGCGACCCCACAGACGGCAGCCCACCAGGCTCCCCCGTCCCTGGGATTCTCCAGGCAAGAACACTGGAGTGGGTTTCCATTTCCTTCTCCAATGCATGAAAGTGAAAAGTGAAAGTGAAGTCGCTCAGTCATGTCTGACTCTTAGCGACCCCATGGACTGCAGCCTTCCAGGCTCCTCCATCCATGGGATTTTCCAGGCAAGAGTACTGGAGTGGGGTGCCATCGCCTTCTCCAGATATGGTAGCAATAATTAATAATGAATACATATAGCTATGACACAAACTGGAATTTTGTGTTATTTTATTAATAACATAGCAGAGTCCCTAAATAGAGAATTCAATCACTAGGGTATTTTTAAAAAGTAGCATGTAGAGAGAGTTAATAAGGATCCTCATTATGTATAACTTTCAAACAATTTCTATCAAAATCCTTAGGAATGTTCAGGTATTACCTGCCCTGCTTCTGCCCTCTCTCTGACTATTTAGTTTGATTCCTGAACTTCAGTGATGGAGGAAAATGGTAGAGGTATTTCCTAAAATATACAGCCAATGCTCAGCAGGCATATCCAGGAGACTATGCACAGGGAATGGATGCTTTGATTTGAACTGCTTTCCTAGGGGCACAGCCTAGGGACCCTGTGTGATATTCAAGCATAAGTGCCTTTAGCTCATTGAGGACAATGCAGGTCTGCTTTTCTTGCCAAACCTTCATCAAATTTTGATAGAGTCATTAGAAATCAACAAATAAATTCTCAACCAAGAGGGACTTTTAATAGGGGATTTACAGCTTTATGATCTCTTTTGTTTTTATAGATTGCAGTCTGTATTTCAGAGTATAAACACACAGTGTTTGCTTAAACATGGTAGTCAATTGTTATTACTTTATTTACGTGGTAAAGTCAAGTCTCACTCCAAGTTTAAGGCCATTATTTCTGGTGGTTTCCTATAGCGTATTACTCTTCAAAAATGAAATTAAACTGAAAATTTCCATTAGCTTAAATACCATAGTTTTGAAAGGGATATGGAATTGGCCAGTGATGGGAGTGATAAGCTCTAGGACTATGTGCTTGGAATGACTTTGTTAGGCTCAACAAGATGGCCTTGAAGGTAGACTGAAATAAAAATCCCTACTGACAACTACTGCAATCCTCTACTGAGGGAGGTGAACAGATGTAAGGCAGGGAGATGGAGGAAAGAGGCTGAGAAAATTATCAACACATAGAACCTGAGATGTAGAGAACTAACCTGTGATTCACAGATTTTAAACAACAAATACACAGAAATGTTTTTTTTTTTTTTTAAACAAAATAAATATGTTGATATGGCATACCCTAATTAAAGCTGAGAGCTGGCTTGTCTCACTCCACTTTATAATTTCCATAATCTTTACCAACAAATAATTGGCTCCATTAAAAGATGAGTGATAAGCAGGAAAGACACAAGACATAACTTGTCCATTGGAAAAGAGAAAATACACAAGGCAAAGCATACAAAGACATTACATTTCGAGAATACTTATCAAGAAAACATAACATTTGTAATAGACATTGCTTCAAATGACCTTAATAACAAAAGAAACTCAAAGAGTAGGTGAATATGATTGAAGAATAGATAATTGAAATGTGAAAGAGGTGAAAAAAATCTAGCAGAAAACGATAACCCAGAAAAAGATAACAGAAATAAATGTCATATTAGAAGCAAGGGACATAAAAATGCAATTCAAAATTTCATAGTGATTATGAGTGATTATCCCATAACAGAAAATAAAAAATTGAAATATAAAATGATTAATGGCTGACTTTTGAGAAGATAAGTGATTTGGAATATGCAATATTGTAAAGAATAACATAAGCAAAATTATGGCTCCTGACAAACACAATAGAACATGAGGATTTAGGCATAAAAGAAGAAAAATGTTTCTGAAATAAATATTTCCTTTTAAAAAATTATGATTGAGTACTATTTACATAGTTCTAAAAAAACATAAAGCATCTAAGTAATTGTATACAGGATATATTTTCTTCAGTTACAAAGACAACCTGAAAAATATTTTATGTATGCCAGAACCTCAGGAATAGAACGTTGATATTTGAGGTCCTTAGTAAAAGACAGCCAAATATTCAGTCAAATAATGAGGAAACTTGGAATGGAGAAGCAAGGTGTGGGCATTACATCTCTTTAAAATATGAACAAATAAACCTACTAAACCATTTCAAAATGTTTGTAAAATATAAATATTATCAATCTTATTTAAAAATAATAACTCAATTAACAAAACATTTGGAGATAAGGAATGAGAATTGGAAGGAACTTCCTGTATGATAGCATCATTTTTCACAGAGGAGAGTCAACAGAGTATTAAGAAGCTTAAATTTTTAAAAGAAAATCTCTAACATAAAAATTATTTCTAATATACTTTTTGCTACTGGAGATCAGTGGAGAAATAACTCCAGAAAGAATGAAGGGATGGAGCCAAAGCAAAAACAATACCCAGTTGTGGATGTGACTGGTGATAGAAGCAAGGTCCGATGCTGTAACCGCAATATTGCATAGGAACCTGGAGGTCCATGAATCAAGGCAAATTGGAAGTGGTCAAACAAGAGATGGCAAGAGTGAATGTCGACGTCTAGGAATCAACGAACTGAAATGAACTGCAATGGGTGAATTTAACTCAGATGACCATTATATCTACTACTGCAGGCAGGAATCCCTCAGAAGAAATGGAGTGGCCATCATGGCCAACAAAAGGGTCTGAAATGCAGTACTTGGATGCAATCTCAAAAACGACAGAATGATCTCTGTTCATTTCCAAGGCAAACCATTCAATATCACAGTAATCCAAGTCTATGCCCCAACCAGTAATGCTGAAGAAGCTGAAGTTGAATGGTTCTATGAAGACCTACAAAACCTTTTAGAACTAACCCCCTAAAAAGATGTCCTTTTCATTATAGGGGACTGGAATGCAAAAGTAGGAAGTTAAGAAACACCTGGAGTAACAGGCAAATTTGGCCTTGGAGTACAGAATGAAGCAGGGCAAAGACTAATAGAGTTTTGCCAAGAAAATAGACTGGTCATAACAAACACCCTCTTTCAACAACACAAGAGAAGACTCTATACATGGACATCACCAGATGGTCAATACCGAAATCAGATTGATTATATTCTTTGCAGCCAAAGATGGAGAAGCTCTATACAGTCAGCAAAAACAAGACCAGGAGCTGACTGTGGCTCAGACCATGAACTCCTTATTACCAAACTCAGACTTAAATTGAAGAAAGTAGGGAAAACCACTAGACCATTCAAGTATGACCTATATCAAATCCCTTCTGATTATACAGTGGAAGTGAGAAATAGATTTAAGGGCCTAGATCTGATAGATAGAGTGCCTGATAAACTATGGAATGAGATTCATGACATTGTACAGTAGACAGGGATCAAGACCATCCCCATGGAAAAGAAATGCAAAAAAGCAAAATGGCTGTCTGAGGAGGCCTTATAAATAGCTGTGAAAAGAAGAGAAGCGAAAAGCAAAGGAGAAAAGGAAAGATATAAGCATCTGAATGCAGAGTTCCAAAGAATAGCAAGAAGAGATAAGAAAGCCTTCTTCAGCGATCAATGCAAAGAAATAGAGGAAAACAACAGAATGGGAAAGACTAGGGATCTCTTCAAGAAAATCAGAGATACGAAGGGAGCATTTTATGCAAACATGGGCTCGATAAAGGACAGAAATGGTATGGACCTAACAGAAGCAGAAGATATTAAGAAGAGATGACAAGAATACATAGAAGAACTGTACAAAAAAGATCTTCATGACCCAGATAATCACAATGATGTAATCACTGACATAGAGCCAGACATCCTGGAATGTGAAGTCAAGTGATGCTTAGAAAGCATCACTATGAGCAAAGCTAGTGGAGGTGATGGAATTCCAGTTGAGCTATTCCAAAGCCTGAAAGATGATGCTGTGAAAGTGCTGCACTCAGTATGCCAGCAAATTTGGAAAACTCAGCAGTGGCCACAGGACTGGAAAAGGTCAGTTTTCATTCTAATCCCAAGGAAAGGCAATGCCAAAGAATGATCAAACTACCACACAATTGCACTCATCTCACACGCTAGTAAAGTAATGCTCAAAATTCTCCAAGCCAGGCTTCACAATATGTGAACCATGAACTTCCTGATTTTCAAGCTGGTTTCAGAAAAGGCAGAGGAACCAGAGATCAAAATGCCAACATCTGCTGGATCATGGAAAAAGCAAGAGAGTTCCAGAAAAACATCTATTTCTGCTTTATTGGCTATGCCAAAGCCTTTGACTGTGTGGATCACAATCAACTGTGGAAAATTCTGAAAGAGATGGGAATACCAGATCACCTGATCTGCCTCTTGAGAAATTTGTATGCAGGTCAGGAAGCAAGTTAGAACTGGACATGGAACAACAGACTGGTTCCAAAGAGGAAAATGAGTTCGTCAAGGCTGTATATTGTCACCCTGTTTATTTAATTTATATGCAGAGTACATCATGAGAAAAGCTGGACTGGAAGAAACAAACTAGAATCAAGATTGCCGGGTGAAATATCAATAACCTCAGATATGCAGATGACACCACCCTTATGGCAGGAAGTGAAGAGGAACTCAAAAGCCTCTTGATGAAAGTGAAAGTGGAGAGTGAAAAAGTTGGCTTAAAGCTCAACATTCAGAAAACGAAGATCATGGCATCCGGTTCCATCACTTCTTGGGATATAGATGGGGAAACAGTGGAAACAGTGTCAGACTTTATTTTTCTGGGCTCCATAATCACTACAGATGTTGACTGCAGCCATGAAATTAAAAGACGCTTACTCCTTGGAAGGAGAGTTATGACCAACCTAGATAGCATATTCAAAAGCAGAGACATTACTTTGCCAACAAAGGTCCACCTAGTCAAGGCTATGGTTTTTCCTGTGGTCATGTATGGATGTGAGAGTTGGACTGTGAAGAAGGCTGAGCACCGAAGAATTGATGCTTTTGAACTGTGGTGTTGGAGAAGACTCTTGAGAGTCCCTTGGACTGCAAGGAGACCCAACCGGTCCATTCTGAAGGAGATCAGCCCTGGGTGTTCTTTGGAAGGAATGATGCTAAAGCTGAAACTCCAGTACTTTGGCCACCTCATGTGAAGAGTTGACTCATTGGAAAAGACTCTGATGCTGCGAGGTATTGGGGGCAAGTGGAGAAGGGGATGACAGAGGATGAGATGGTTGGATGCCATCACTGACTCGATGGACGTGAGTCTCAGTGAACTCTGGGAGTTGGTGATGGACAGGGTGGCCTGGTGTGCTGTGATTCATGGGGTTGCAAAGAGTCGGACGTGACTGAGCGACTGATCTTATCTGATCTGTTCTGATCATTTTTGTAAACATATCGTTTGTAAACATGTCTGATTTTCAGTAATTTCTTCCCCTTCACTTCTGTGTCATTGTTTTACTAACTCTTAAATTTAATACATAACTTATTCAAAAGACGTTGATAGTATAAATTCAACTTTGTCTGAAAATTTATCTGTTAATGTCAGTTAAACAAGATTTCAGCTGAAAATAACAGAAAACATGACTTCTGTTGCTCTAAACATAAATAATGTTTATTTCTCTAATATATAAATAATTGGGAGATAGGCAGCTGTTGAACCAATGACTCAAAAGTTTGTGCAGTTATTAACTGTTTTCTCCTGTTCCAAAAAAGAAGAGGGAAACAGACAAGGGGTAGATAGTGTGATCAGACTTGTGCTTATGTTTCACTGACCCCTCCTTGCTTCAGGGGAGTCTGGACAAGTGACTTATACAGACTTTCTAATGTGATTTAGAGTAGGTAAGGGTAAGAGGTTGAGTGATCGGAGCTAGGTGTCTACTACATCTTCCCTCTTTATATAATAATGGAAGAGTTTCAGAAATAAAGTGCAACTTTTCCTTTTTTTTAACCACAGATAATATATAGATTTTTTCAATGTTTTTATATTTATTTATTTTTAATTGGTTGATGATTGCTTTACAATATTGGTTTGATTTCTGTCATACATCAATGTGTATTAACCATAGGTATACATATGCCCCCTCCCTCTTAAATCTCCATCCCACCTCTCACCTATTCCTACCCCTTAAGTTATTATAGAGCCCCAGCTTGAGTTCCCTGAGTCATACAGCAAATTCCCATTGGCTATCTATTTACATGTGTTACTGTATACGCATCCATGCTACTCTCTTCATTTATCTCACCCTTTCCCTCTACTCTCCCACCCAATTTCTTTTTAATCTGATATTTTATATTTCAAAAACAAAAGGAGGTACAATCAAAGATATATCATCAATATCTATCCATGTAGTTGAAACCAATGAAAACATTCATTAAATATACAACATCATTTTGCATAGATGGAAATCACATGGGATAACTCTAGTAATGAAAATACATATAAAATATTATGTATGATTACAATACATGCTAAATATATTGTCATTGTAATAATTTTAAATGTTTATTTAACAAAGATATTCCCTAAGTTCCAATATGATGCTCAGCAACATTTTCCTAGAGAATTTGTAGTCATTAATAGCATTCTCATTATCTAAGAGGAAATGACACATCTCTTGTGAAGTTCCAGCAATGTTATCTGTTACATCTTTGTTTTCAAACTTCTTTTGGCACGTTCTTCTGTTACACCTCTTTCTAGTCATAAATTGGCTTGGTTTGATGACATTTATAGTATTTTTACAACAGGAAATAGTTTTTGATAGAGTCATTTTTCAATCATTCTCTTACAATCAACATTGCTGTCCATGTTGTGAGGATCAAACCAGAACTAGCTGGTCATTTACAGCCTGGCAGGTCGCACACAGTCATAGTCCACACAGTATACCAAACCCTCCTTCAGTTAGTATACTGGCATTGCTTTAGAAATTGCTGATATAAAGATTTTTTCTTAAAATATTTCTACTCTCTGCTTCCTTTCATTAGAATTCTGGGTAAATTACTTTTACTATGCTTAATAGCTTAATAAATAGTTGAATTCTTTATTAAACTGTGTCAACAATTTCCTGTCTTTCAAGATTCCTTATTTTCAGTTGAAGTGTCTGCAATTCTAAGACTGCTCAGAAGAACATAGGGCTTAGCATTCTGTCTTCTACAGTTTCAGGAGGGTGATCAAATGTTCTAATTTTCCCAGGACCAAGGAAGGTACTGGGGCTTAGGAATTTTAAACACAGAGAAGTTCTTGGCAAAGCTGGGCAAGTTGTTTACTCCACCAGGGACTGAGCGATTTAGACTTTCAGTAATGAACATTTTACATAGAAAATAAGTTATGTTCAAGATGTTTTAGGTATACATAATGTTTTAAAAATATAATTAAGTAGCATTCATTATTAACAAATTGTGTTGTTGTTTAGTTGCTAAGTTGTGTCTGACTCTTTTGTGACCCTGTGGATCACCAGGCTCCAATGTCCGTGGGATTTCCCAGGCAAGGATATTGGAGTAGGTTGCCATTTCCTTCTCCAGGGGATCTTCCTGACCCAGGGATCAAATCCATGTCTCTTACATTGGCAGGTGGATTCTTAACCACTGAACCACCAGGGAAATCCCATTAATAAATTGTTGTTTTTGTTCAGTTACTAAGTCATATCTGAATCTTTGTGATCCCATGGACTGTAGCCTGCCAGGCTCCACTATCCATGGGATTTCCCAGGCAAGCATACTAGAGTAGATTGCTGTTTCCTTCTCCAGGGGATCTTTCTAATCCAGTGATCAAACCCTCCTCTCCTGCACTGGCAGGCAGATTCTTTACCACTGAGCCACCAGGGAAGACCTGTTAATAAAATGTGAATACAAAACACTTCAGGAGGACAAAAGTAGATAATTTTATATACTCATATTCACAAGAGTCAGAATTAGTTAACTAAACAGTGGATTTGGAATCAAAAGATCTATGTTTAATTTCTAATTTAACCACTCACGATTTGACCTTTGGCATATCCGTGAACCTCTCTGAACCACACATTTATCTGTTCTGTAAAAAAAGAATAATGATATTTATCATCTCTACCTTTACTCGACTGTTTTAAAAATCAAGTAAATAGGGTATAAAAGCAAATTGAAAACACTAAAGTGCTATACTAGTGTTATTTATAGATTGATATATTCAAAATTATAGACAATTATCCAACATTACTTGGTTAGTAATTTATGTCATCATAGTATAAACAACATCTAAAAGATTACTTATTCACACATCCAATATTATCGCTTCTACATTGGCTAAAATTTAATAATACAACCAGCCTAAACATTTTCTTTTCACTAAAAATAAACTTTTAAAAAAATTTAACAAAAGAATAAACTTCTAGTATACACACACACACGTACATGCACACATATATATTCTTATGGCCACAAGGATAGAATTGACAACACTTGCAAGTGCTTAATGATATTCATCACATTATCACTTAAATATTTTCCTGTGTCCACAGATTGAATATATCCTCAATTCTCAGCTCTGTTAATCACTTGTTCATAATAATGTAAGCATACACAAATGTTCACAGTATGATGTGACAAAAAGGAATGGTATTTAAAAATTTTTAACTTTTTATTGGAGTAAAGTTGATTTACAATGTTGTGCCAATCTCTGCTATATGGCAAAGTGATTCCATTTTATACATATGGACATGTTTTATATTCTTTTCCTCTATGGTTTATCACAGGACATTGAGAATAGTTTCCTGTGCTATACAGTCGGACCTTGTTGTTCGCCCATCCTATATATAATAGTTTACACCTGCTAATTTACACCAAGCTCCCACTGCTGCCCTCTCCCAACCCTGATAGCCACAAGTCAGTTCTCTATGTCTGTGAGTCTTTTTGTTTTGTGGATAGGTACATTTGTGTCATACTTTAGATTACACAAATAAGTGATATCATATGATATTTGTCTCTCCCTTTCTGACTTACTTCACTTAGTATGATCATCTCCAGTTGCATCCATCTTGCTGCAAATGGCATTATTCTATTTTTTATGGCTGAACAGTATTAATATAAAGGAATGGTATTTTAAATGCATTTAAGAAGATATGAGAATGCTTGATAAAGTGAAAGATGCTTGAATTGACATCTAGGTAAAGAAGAAACTCAGCAGTTAAGAAGACAGAATTCTGCAAAGTAAAGTTATAGTGACTGCAACTATAAAACAAGAGAGAAAGTGCATGGATGATTCAAGGAATTAGTGGTTCAGCTAAAATTAAGTAGAGAGAAAATGAAGATTATGTCAGGACAAGAGATGGAACAATTTGAATAGGCTAGATTATATAAAATAAGTTCTCTAAGTGGGAACAATAATAATAATTTCTAATCCCAATGACTAACATTTTTTCCAGATATTAGTCAAGTACCACTAGGTACAAACCCAATATCTATTTAGTTGTCCTCCTTTAAACATAAAACTTTATTTTTAGTTTTCCAGCCTGTCTGTCTAAAGTCTATTTCCCAGCACTCCCCCCACACTAGCGGTGGTTTGTAAATAGTCCTATTCTACTAGGTAGTCTGCCTACATCTTTTCCCTTGTAGGAGCATAATTTTCTCTCTGTCCCCATCTACCTACCCCAGTTAGGCTGTTATGAAGGCAGGAGCCTGGAGAAAAATTTTCATCTTGTAACCAGGAGATGATAAGAGTGGGGACAGAGAACTATGTGCTAAGAAGAGTAGAGGTGAAAGATGAAAAGAACCTGGAATCATGTCTGATGATGTCATTGGATCATTGCACCATAACAATACACTACATGCCAATAGAGGTTTGCTGACTAATAAAAAGCCACATATTCAATGATAAAAGTCTTGGATTATATTTTACAACCAATGGGAAGATATTTAAGTGCTTTAAATTGAGAATTAGTATAATCTCATTTAGGTATTAGAAACTCCTGCTGCACCCAGTGTCCAGAACAATGATTTGTCGTGTAGGAAATTACACAAATAACACAGCATCCTGTTTTTAAGAAAACAGAGTTTTCAAAGTAAATGTAAGCAAAATTAGAACATTGCCCAATATCTTAGCTATTGGTTGAATTCTCAGAATTTCAACAGATTTGGTAAATATGCATTCAGTAAACGTGTATTCAAGATTTATGTTACTCCTGAATGGGTATTTTTGACTGGAAAAATAACATTTGTCATTCCAGTCCTATGGCAACTTGTTTATATTTCCATCTTATCCTTTCATACAAGAATATGGGGGAAGGAGTTAAACATGAATATAGACATAGGCAATATCTTTCAACTGGTGCCTTCCTGAGACGTTAAAACAAGATATGAAAACTTTGCAAATGTCATCTCATTGAAATAATTGGAAAATACTTTAAAATCTCTAGTCCTTACTTTCTAGTGATGCTGTTTGGTATTATACAGAGAAGCAAGCAAACAGTAAGAAAAAAACACCATAGAAGTTATAGAATAAATCTAGATTTTATCACCACATTTTATTGTACAGTCCCTGAAAGTATGTGCTCTGGACTCACAGATGTTCAGGTATGGATCCTAGCTCTGCCATACATTAAATATATTACCTGGGAAAACCATGTTAATATCCTTTAGGATGGACTTTTCTCATCTTTAATGGGGGTTTTAGTACAGACATGTAGGCATATTATGAGGATTATATGATACTATTTGTAAAGTGGCTAACTTAGTACCTGGCACATAGTAATCATTTAATTTAGTGGTAGTTGCAAATAAGAGTCTTACTATTATTACCCTTATCATTATGGTCATCATCATTATTATTACCTCCTATTAGGAGGGAAAACAACTAATTTAAATGGAAATGAATTCCTGTATAGATTTTCTTTACTATGTGCTTTATATCTTGTTCATTCTTAATTATCCATGTGAGAATTTGGCTGCAAAGATCTATTTTAGTCTGTTTTTAATTCTGGGAAAATTTCTTCTACAAATCTCTGAGCCCTCTGCCTGTCTGCACAAATTTTTGTGAATTTAGGGTATGCAGACTGATTTTAATAGTGCATGATTGCTTAGTTTCTTCAGTCATGTTTGACTCTTTGCAACCCTATGGACTATAGCCCGGCAGGCTCCTCTGTCTATGGGATTCTCCAGGCAAGAATACTGGAATGGGTTGCCATGTCCTCCTCCAGGGGATGTTCCCCACCTAGGATTTGAACCCAGGTCTCCTGCATTGTTGGTGGATTCTTTACCATTTTAGTCACCAGGGAAGCCCCCTTCTTGAGATGTAATTAATATATAATATGACCTGAGTTTAAGGTATACAAAGTAATGATTTGATACATGAATGTATATATTGCAAAATGATTGCCACAATAAGGTTAGTTAAACATATTCATGAATTTTCATAGTCAAAATTTGTGTGTGTGGTGAAAATTTTAAAATTTACTTTCTTAGCAACTTCCAAATAACAATACATTATTGTTAACTATAATCACCATGCTGTACATTACATCCCAGAACTTACTAATTTTGTAACTAGTAGTTTGTACCCTTTGACCAGACTTCCCTGGTGACTCAGACAATAAAGAATCTTCCTGCAGTGAGGGAGACCCGGGTTTGATCCCTGGGTCGAGAAGATCCCCTGGAGAAGGCAATGGAAACCCACTCCAGTATTCTTTCCCGGAGAATCCCGTGGACAAATCCCTGGCAGGCTACAGTCCCATGGGGTCACAAAGACTCAGACGGAGTATGACACAATTGAGCGACTAACACTTTCACTTTTACCCTTTGACCACGTCACTCATTTCCACACCCCAACCACTACCCTGACCACCACTAATCTCTTCTCTATTCCTATATGTTCAATTTAGAGTCCACATGTAAGTGCCGCTGCTAAGTCGCTTCAGCCATGTCCAACTCTGTGCAACCCCATAGACGGCAGCCCACCAGGCTCCCCCGTCCCTGGGATTCTCCAGGCAAGAACACTGGAGTGGTTTGCCATTTCCTTCTCCAATGCAGGAAAGTGAAAAGTGAAAGTGAAGTTGCTCAGTCGTGTCCGACTCCTAGCGACCACACAGACTGCAGCCTACCAGGCTCCTTCATCCATAGGATTTTCCAGGCAAGAGTACTGGAGTGGGGTGCCTTTGCCTTCTCCCAAATGTTTCAGATCAGATCAGATCAGTCACTCAGTTGTGTCTGACTCTTTGCGACCCCATGAATCGCAGCATGCCAGGCCTCCCTGTCCATCACCAACTCCCGGAGTTCACTCAGACTCATGTTCATCGAATCAGTGACGCCATCCAGCCATCTCATCCTCTGTCGTCCCCTTCTCCTCTTGCCCCCAATCCCTCCCAGCATCAGAGTCTTTTCCAATGAGTCAACTCTTCACATGAGGTGTCCAAAGTACTGGAGTTTCAGCTTTAGCATCATTCCTTGCAAAGAACACTCAGGGCTGATCTCCTTCAAAATGGACTGGTTGGATCTCCTTGCAGTCCAAGGGACTCTCAAGAGTCTTCTCCAACACCACAGTTCAAAAGCATCAATTCTTCGGCACTCAGCCTTCTTCACAGTCCAACTCTCACATCCATACATGACCACAGGAAAAACCATAGCCTTGACTAGACGAACATTTGTTGGCAAAGTAATGTCTCTGCTTTTGAATATGCATCTAGATTGGTCATAACTTTCCTTCCAAGGAGTAAGCCTCTTTTAATTTCATGGCTGCAGTCACCATTTGCAGTGATTTTGGAGCCCAGAAAAATAAAGTCTGACACTGTGTCCACTGTTTCCCCATCTATTTCCCATGAAGTGATGGGACCGGATGCCATGATCTTCGTTTTCTGAATGTTGAGCTTTAAGCCAACTTTTTCACTCTCCACTTTCACCTTCATCAAGAGGCTTTTTAGTTCCTCTTCACTTTCTGCCATAAGGGTGGTGTCATCTGCATATCTGAGATTATTGATATTTCTCCCAGCAATCTTGATTCCAGCTTGTGCTTCTTCCAGCCCAGCATTTCTCATGATGTACTCTGCATATAAGTTAAATAAACAGGGTGACAATATACAGCCTTGATATACTCCTTTTCCTATTTGGAACCAGTCTGTTGTTCCATGTCCAGTTCTAACTGTTGCTTCCTGACCTGCATACAAATTTCTCAAGAGGCAGGTCAGGTGGTCTGGTATTCCCATCTCTTTCAGAATTTTCTCCCAAATGTTTAGGAGTATGCAATTTTATCATTCTGGCCTCAAGTTTTACTATATGGTACAGATAAGTTCTGACTAAGCCTTAAAAGTTTTACATGACTTCTAGAAGACAAACAAGCAAACATAATGAACTTAACCCTGTTTCCTTTTTGGTGACCCACAAAGTTTAATTCAATAAGTCTATCCCTACTTCCTTTATCTCAGCTTAAGCATGCTCTGTTTACACCCTATACTCCTGTTGCCTGCACTGGCCTTCTTACTTGCTTGGATTTAACATGCCAGGCTTGTTCTGGACTGCAGTCCTTTGCTCTAAGGATTCTCTTTGCTTTAAATGTTTTAGACCATGTTTTGATATCCCCAGGGTAGTTCCTTTTTTTCCAAAACATTCTTACTTGACCATTGTTTTTCTTCTCAGCAATTTTTACTATAGGAAGATATTTTTGTTAGGTTTTGTTTTAATGTGCTTCTGCTCTCCTTTTCCTAGAATGTAAGTTTCATGATGACTGAGCCTTCTACAAGAGTTACATCTAGATAAATATGCACTAGGAGAGTGCTCAGCTTAGAATAAACATCTAATATATATAGATGGAAAGCAAAAGTAAACATGTTAATAGCTATGTAGTTCCATGGACATGATCTAAACTCATAGTAGTGGCAGGAGTGAATAAATTCTATCCATAGCCAAATTTAAATCCATTCCAAGGTTATTGTGTGTGTTTCTCAAAAACTGTGATGTATACATATTGACCTAAGCCACATTCCTTTAAAAAGGTTTTATTTGCTTCCATGTTCCTCTTGACATAATTGCTTTCAGCTTTTTCCTTTTTAAATTCTAATTTGACCCATCCCATTCCTTTCTTTCCTTGTTCCTCTTTGTCCAAATTTTACACTCCAAAAAGCAAAACACAAATAAAAACAAATGCAAGCAAACAATAACACTAATAAAACTCAAAAATAATTGGTTTGGCGAGCAGTAGTTTTCTTGTAAATTGGAGAAATAAGAAGAAAATGAGCAGGGCAAACAGTTTTCTCTTTTATGAGGGGAAGGAAGAAAAAGCCTGAGATTACTCATGTATTAGCAGTGGTGGGTCACACACGATACTATTTAGACAAAAAATTTTAACATTAATGTTAAAAGAAACCCTACCTGAATTTCAACACTTGGAGATAGCATTAAGAAGAATCAGAAATGGCTTGACAAATTATGTGTTGAATTATTTCTAAGTATGGGTTTTAAGATAAATAAAATTGTATAAAATTGTGTAACAGAAAATTATGAATTTGCTGTTATCCACACTATGAATATTTTAATGTTTTTAAAATAATCTTCAAAGGCCAGGCACCATATCTTATATACCTTTGTATCATCCACTGTGCTGACCACGATATTCAGTGCTCATTGTTAAGACTATGAAGGATGATGAATTACAAGAGGTCAGGGTTATTTATGAAGCAGAAAAAACCTTATGTGATGGAAAGATAGTCAGGGACATCACCTCTTTTTAGATATTGATTTTTTAATCTGTAAGTGATTGAGCTGTAACTATTCTATTACTGTTGATTAAGCATGTCCACCTACCAAATACATGGGGTTTTCCAAAGAAAGAGGTCTGGGGAAAATGATTTCATGTGCAATATACTAGGATGGTATTGCATAATGAAAATACAAGGCTAAGAAAATATTGCTGAATAAACTGTATGAATTTTTAATTGAAATTTTAGCACATTTTACCATTTATTGCTCTGACTTTTCCACAAAGAAATTTAAATATCCATTAATTTAAGAAAATATTTTTTAATGTGAATAGAAATGTGAGAAGATTATTTTTTTATGGCAAAAAAGATATAGTTGGAAACTAAGATTGTCCACAAAAGGAAGGAATTTACTCCAAAACATACAATTCATTTACCTGTTAATAGTTCTATTCAAGAGTATTTAAGAAGTGTTTAATGATCATCTATTAGTTGTTATAGAAGTTGGAATTTGAGTTTAAACAATATCAAATATAGCTCCTTTCTCCACAAACATAGATTCTGGACAAAGAAATAGCAGTTATTACAATAAATATATAAAATATATAATGTCAAAGACTTGTGAGTTCTAGGAAGAAAAATAAAGCAGAATGCATCAAATGTGAAAGAGGAAGATGAATTTTAGTTACTAAGAATCAAATAACATCTCTCTTAACATGTAAAATTTGGCTGTATGTGCACTTGAATATTTATGTCTCAGAAGTCCCCTTTTCCCACCAAGAGGACTGTTGCTACAAAAAGTAAAACATTATGAGTTTTTACACTCTCACTTTTACCAATTCACCTGACTTAATATAGCAGACGAAGCTCCCGATGAGGTGAAATATATTCAAAGGCAGTCCAAATGTGAGCTCCACACATTGGGAGTCAGGAGGTGGCACATTCAAGAGTAAAGAAGAGGGCTTCTCCTATCATTTTCTCCTCTTCTTCACAAGAGGGGCCTGTGAAGCTTTTTGATTAGCAGAGAGTTCTGTTGACTCAGGGGATGGATGGGTATAACATCTAAAGGAGCAAAGTGGTGGGCAGACAGCTGGGAGGGGATATTCTACTCAATGCTAACAAGGATTGTAAATACAACTGAAATGGGTCTACTTCAGTTGCTATATATTTCTGTCAGTAACTTAGATTCTTTCTGTAGATATGCATCTAACCACAGGAATGTTTATTTAAAAAAAGTGCAATAGAATATACCATAGTTCAAAGCATAGGCATGATTGATGTTCACCAGATCTGTTCCTGACCAACCTTCTAAAAGTCTCAAATAGCACTTAAAATAGTAATACAGTCAACACTGGAATTAATCAGGGTTCTCCAGCCAGTAGTATCTATGGATGTATACATACAGAGAAAGATTATAAGAAATTTAGTTACATAATTAAGCAGGCTAGTTAAGTCCACAGTCTTCAGTGTGGGCAAACAGACTGGGAACTCTGGAGATTAAATGGTGTAGATGAAGAAGTCTGAAAGTCTGAAGGTGGTCTACTGGAGAACTCATCTGCTCTGGAAGGCAGACCTTTTTGTTTTACTCAAGCTTTCATTTGATTGGATGAGGCCCACCCACATTATGAAGGGCAATCTGCTTTACCCAAAATGTACTAACTTAAATGTTAATCTCATCCCAAAACACCCTCCAGGGTGACTCATAAAGTTAACCATTACATGGTCAAGAAATATTCCTGAATTGATGTATTGCAAATATAAAAATAACTGCATATTTGATATGTTCATGTTCTAACACATAGAAATGATATTAAAAAGTCTACCCTTTTGTTCTACTGCTTTTAAATTGTTTCTACTAATCATATTTAAATCCATACATCTAAGTTTAGCTTTGGAGAAGGCAATGGCAACCCACTCCAGTACTCTTGCCTGGAAAATCCCATGGACTGAGGAGCTTGGTAGGCTGCAGTCTATGGGGTCGCAAAGAGTTGGACATGACTGAGCGACTTCACTTTCACTTTTCACTTTCATGCATTGGAGAAAGAAATGGCAACCCACTCCAGTGTTCTTGCCTGGAGAATCCCAGGGATGGGGGAGCCTGGTGGGTTGCCGTCTGTGGGATTGCGCAGAGTCGGACATGACTGAAATGACTTAGCAGTAGCAGCAGCAGCAAGTTTAGCTTGTGATTGAAAATGATATATTAAATTTGAATAAGTAATAATTTAGAAATACAGTATTTATCATTATAAAAACAGATTTTTCTTTAATAGGTAAAGTCAATGGCACAGCATTCAAATACTGATCATTTAAACATAAAACTGCCAGGACTTTATGATTCTTTCATAAAAGAAGGTATAATTAATTTATTTTAGAAACTCTTTAAATGATTATTTTTAAACCAAAATACTTTTTGGTTTAAAACAATAGTTAAAAGTATTTAAAAAAACATATAAACTCAAAAGATTAAGAGACATTAAGCATCTTTAATAGTTATCACACAAGGATTTTATATCACTACTTATGAAATATTTCCAAATAAATATATCATTTTTCCAAAATCTTACAGGTTTAATATTTGATTATGTTGGAAATTTAATTAAGAGAAATTATTCATGGAAGCACTAATATTATTGAAGAATAATAAATATGAAGGAAATTTTCAGAATTTTCTTCTGTTAATATATTCACATATAAGGTTCTGATTGTCCCAAAACTGACATGCCAGTTTGTTTGAGCTAAAAGAAATGTAAAATTTATCTCCATAATACTGAGTATGTCTCATAACATTATATAATTTTTCCTTTTAATGTATTATATTTGAATACATGTTAAAATACACAAGACATTTTATTTGATTTTATAAATATTTGGCAGCATAAAATGTGTAGGAATTGTGATGTAATACACACACATACACACACACACATTGTAGAACTTAAAACTGAAATTGTAGTATCCAGTACAGCACAGAAGAGAGAAAATTTAGATCAGAACCCCAAGGAAATTAAATTGATGTTGTTCATAAAAGCTTACAAGAATCTAAAGAAAGTGGCTGTTCATGAAGGAAAAAAAAAAAAAAATCACAGCATGAGCCATAAATTTGGAAAGATAGATTTCTGAGGAAAGTAACAGATGCTGCTTCTTTCAAATTATTTTAAAATGGGATACACATTTTTTAAAAGAAAAAGTGTGTTAAAAATTGTAGCTCTACTAAAACAAAGAATATAATAAACCTCCAAGTCTGCCACTGCTGTCAATCTATTTCCCAAAGGCACAAAGCTGTTTCTTTCCATTTTTCTTACAATATTTTCTTATGATTTGACCAGTCAATTGTTAAGATTTCCAGAAAAGGATACTCCAGTACTTCATATGAGAAATTGATAGCTCTTGCTGTCAAGTGTCTACTAGAACTGAGGAAAATGATGCCTCCTCCATCATCTTTCTCAAATGAGATCAAAGTCCTTTAAAGACATCACAAGCTCTGTTCAAGGTAGAGAAAGCCAAGAGCAGAGTAAACAGCAAAGCTAGGAATAAAAGCAATATGTTTTCACTACCAGACCATATTCTAACCACAAGCATACTCGAGTATATCTTTTTATTGCAACTGAATTAGTGCCTCATATTCTTCCTTCCCTCCCTCTCTGCCTCTGTTCCTTCCTTTCTTCCTTCCATCCCCCTTTCTTTCCTCTTTGTATTTTTCTCTTTCTCATTTTAGCTTTTTGTCATCTTAACAATCAAAACCATCAATAGCTTCTTCATGGAGAGGGACTATCAATTAATCTTTGTTATGATTAGGCCACATTTCCACGTTTCTTTGTATGGTTTATAACTTTTGTTTAGAACTGGACATTGTGAATATTTTAGTGAGGCATTTCTGAGCATCACATCCTCTCTCTCACCCAGGATTACTGCTGTTACCTGATGAAGGTTGCGGTCATCAGTTTGTTCAGTGAATTTTCTAGACTCTTTTTACAAAGATTGTGTCCCTTGTTGTATGTGGTCACTACTGTCTCTATTCCATTATTCTCTCAATTAACAGGCAAACCTGATGGAAATTTCCTTAAATGCCTGGCTTGAATAAAAGAGAGAGAAAAAAATTAAAAGTCTACCTCTTTAAATTTCATTTCATCAATAGCCCGTGTGCATGAAATCAATGGCCAACCTCTGTGCTAGCGCTTCAGAAATCAGTAGCAGCAATCACAGAGGAAAAGGCAACTTTTTGGAAAAGAAGGTTTCTGTTTCCCTCCACAGACCTAGGAAAGCACATTAGGCCTCACTCACAGGGATAGGAGATGAAGAGATGGGGGTTTAGGGAATAGTAGCTACACAAGGAATTTCAAAATTCACTGAAATATATGAGCCGTTCTTCATCAAGCACTTCCCTATCACTGGCTAAAGTATTTGACTAGATTCTAGCATTAACAAGTGGGCTTCTCTGGTGACTCAGATGGTAAAGAATATTTTTTCAATGCAGGAGACCCAGGTTTGATCCCTGAATTGGAAAGATCCCTTGGAGAAGGGAATGGGTACCCACTCCAGTATTCTTACCTGGAGAATCCCATAGACAGAGGAGCCTGGTCGGCTATAGTCCATAGAATGGTCACAAAGAGTCAGACATGGCTGAGTGACTGAGACTAGCATTCTAAAATAGCTGCTTCAGTTTTTACTAGTTGTTGTTGCTTAACAACTAGAGTTGTTTGGAGCTTATTCATTTGGGATCTTCTGTGATGTTCTGGTGTCATATAATGCCAATATTAAAATACTGCATTTTAGATTTAATTTGGGAAATATAGATATATTTTAATGTCACTTTGGGTTTTAGTCATTTCTAAATTGAAACCAGGGGTCTTGAATATTGGATGATTTGAAACTCAGAGTAAATGCTATTCCAGCTGTACGAGATGAGCTTGACAACAGAATCACAAGCAAATTTTTTTTTCTCCTCTCTCTAGATATTTTTAGGCAAACAATTTAGTAAAATAAATATGTCTTTATTTTAGGCAATACTGTTGCATTGTGAATAGGGAAGCTGGGACATCGAGCACCAGAATGGGTCAGTATTAACTTCTTAATTTACTACACGAGAGAAATATGTTAATCATAAGACACTTGAGATATCAAAATATCTAGTAGTATTTAAAGTGAAATTTATGTCTGGCTTACTTCACTCTGTATAATAGGCTCCAGTTTCATCCACCTCATTAGAACTGATTCAAATGTATTCATTTTAATGGCTGAGTAATACTCCATTGTGTATATGTACCACACACCAATACAGTATACTAACGCATGTATATGGAATTTAGAAAGATGGTAACAATAACCCTGTGTACGAGACAGAAAAAGAGACACTGATGTATAGAACAGTCTTATGGACTCTGAGAGAGAGGGAGAGGGTGGGGAGATTTGGGAGAATGGCATTGAAACATGTAAAATATCATGTATGAAACGAGTTGCCAGTCCAGGTTCGATGCACGATACTGGATGCTTGGGGCTGGCGCACTGGGATGACCCAGAGGGATGGAATGGGAAGGGAGGAGGGAGGAGGGTTCAGGATGGGGAACACATGTATACCTGTGGTGGATTCGTTTTGATATTTAGCAAAACTAATATAATTATGTAAAGTTTAAAAATAAAATAAAATTAAAAAAATACCTTTTGAAAAGCAAAAAAAATAAAAAAATAAAAAAATAAAGTGAAATTTAGCAATTGAAGCAGTTGGGAATTTGTATTCTTTTTGTATTTAATAATTTAAAACAATATGAAATCCCTGCTTGATAGGGAGAAAGAATGTGGCTAATGCAGAACCCTTCTTATATTGTGGTTAGACATGCATTCATCAATCCTGATGAGAAATCTATAATTAATGTCTTCACTTCTATAATAGAATTCTCATATGTTTCTGTCAACTAAGTTACAACAGCCTAATAAAGTTTCTTTTACATTCATTGTTTTATTTGAAATACTGTGATTTTGCTATTTGCTGTTGTGGGAAGTATTAGGTGAAATATTTTGTGAATATTTGATACTCTGACATTTTCTTTAAGAAAGTATTAATGCATTGTTAGGAGATAAGCTGTTTATTTTGATATTTGTTGATATTACTCCTCTTTCATTTTATATGTGTATGTATATGTTTATACACAGACACCACTATATATACTCTGGGGCACCATTTAGTATCTTGATTGCAGATAAAAATGGAGACTAAGCAGGGCTGGTTACAGTGATGTGAGTGAGGTGGGTAGGAAGTTACCTCAGGAACATTCAAGAATGTGCCCCATAATTCAGTAATCAAGATGAATATTATGTAATGCATATTTTAAAATGAAAATTAATGCAAATGATTAATGAAAAAATATCAACATTTTAGATTCAGGCAAGATTCGCAACTATAACTTGATAAATCGTATTTAAGCCTGAGGCAAATGGAACATTCAATGATATTGCATTAAAATATCTTACATAGATTACTGAGTATTTTTGTTTCTTCTTTAAATTTTATGCCTAAGGCAATTACCTCACTCTCTTCATATTAGTATTGCTGAATCTAAATTCTTATTCTCCAGGCAAACTGTATATCGAAGCCATGAAGTACCAAAATTAATCTTGTTACTCAGCCAGAATTTTATACTTTCAATTCTCTTCTAGCAACTGAAGTTGTTGAATATTTATAATTTAGTTTTAGAAATATATTTTATTAATGTTAGTAGGAAGTTCAACATGGACAACAGGGCCAGGAACCTAGTAAAAAGAAATTCTCTCAAGAGTGTAACTCTATGAAAGGACAAATAAACAGGTATGGTATCTGCTGCTGCTGCTGCTATTAAGTCACTTCAGTCATGTCCAACTCTGTGCGACCCCATAGATGGCAGCCCACCAGGTTCCTCTGTCCCTGGGATTCTGCAGGCAAGAATACTGGAGTGGGGTGCCATTGCCTTCTCCGATGGTATCTGAGAAAGCTTTAAATGGTCTCAAGAAGCAGGCAATAAACAGAATCTGGAGGCACTAGGCCAGAGGATGAATCGATGAGGAAAACACCAGAATCTGAAGTATTTCTTCTCCCATCATCTCTTGTGACCTTTTGATCTATGTCTTGGTCTCTGACTTTGTCTCTGTGTTTATCTTTCTCTCACTCTCTCTCTCACACACGTACGTAAATGCACCCAGAACACTGAGCAGTTACATGATCAAAAATGTTGAAAGAATATGACAAGTCACATCTGATAATCACCAAAACAGGTAAATGATCTGAGAGACCAGACAGAAAAGCTTTCCTGAAAAAAAAAAAAATGTTTATTGATCCATCTACACATCCATTTCTTCTATAAGCATAAATTCATATTTGTACAAGGGCCTTAGGAAGCATCACTGAGAACAAAGCTACTGGAAGTTATAGAATTCCACTTGAACTATTTCAAATCCTGAAAGATAATGCTGTGAAAGTGCTGCACTCAATATGCCAGCAAATTTGGAAACAGCAGTGGCCACAGGACTGGAAAAGGTCAGTTTTCATGCCAATCCCAAAGAAAGGCCATGCCAAAGAATGCTCAAACTACCCACAATTGCACTCATCTCATATGCTAGTAAGGTAATGCTCAAAATTCTCCAAGCCAGGCTTCAATAGTATGTGAACCATGAAATTCCAGATGTTTAAGCTGGATTTAGAAAAGGTAGAGGAACCAGAGATCAAATTGCCAACATCCACTGATTCATCAAAAAAGCAAGAGAGTTCCAGAAAAAAAATCTACTTCTGCTTTATTGACTATGCCAAAGATTTAGTGTGGCTCACACCAAACTGTGGAAAATTATGAAAGGGATGGGAATACCAGACCACCTGACCTGCTTCTTGAGAAACCTGTGTGCAGGTCAGGAAGGAACAGTTAGAACTGGACATGGAACATGTCCATGAACTGGTTCCAAATAGGAAAAGGAGTACATCAAGGCTGTATATTGTCACCCTGCTTATTTAACTTATATGCAGAGTACATCATGAGAAACTCTGGACTGGAGGAAGCACAAGCTAGAATCAAGATTGCCAGGAGAAATGTCAATAACCTCAGATATGCAGATGACACCACCCTTACGGCAGAAAGTGAAAAGGAACTAAAGAACCTTTTGATGAAAGTGAAAAAGGAGAGTAAAAAGTTGGCTTAAATTCAACATTCAGAAAACTAAAATCATGGTATCTGGTACCATCACTTCATGGCAAATAGATGGGGACACAGTGGAAAGAGTGGCAAACTTTATTTTTTGAGGCTCCAAAATCACTGCTGATGGTGACTGCAGCCATGACTTTAAAAGATGCTTGCTCCTTGGAAGAAAAGTTATGGCCAACCTAGACAGCATATTAAAAAGCAGAGACATTACTTTGCCAACAAAGGTCTGTCTAGTCAAGGCTATGGTTTTTCCACTAGTCATGTATGGATGTGAGAGTTGGACTATAAAGAAACTGAGTGCTGAAGAATTGATGCTTTTAAACTGTGGTGTTGGAGAAGACTCTTGATAGTCCCTTAGACTGCAAAGAGATCCAACCACTGCATCCTAAAGGAAATCAGATCTGAATATTCACTGGAAGGACTAATACTGAAGCTGAAACTCCAATACTTTGGCCACCTGACGGGAAGAGCTGACTCTTTGGAAAAGACCCTGATGCTGGGAAAGATTGAAGGTGGGAGGAGAAGGGGATGACAGAGTATGAGATTGTTGGATGGCATCACTGACTCAATGGACATGAGTTTGAGTAAACTCCAAGTGTAGGCAATGGACAAGGAGGACTAGTGTGCTGCAGTCCATGGGGTAGCAAAGAGTCGGATACGACTGAGCGACTGAACTAACTGACAAGGCATGCTGCTAAGTCACTTCAGTAATGTCTGACTCTGCGCGACCCCATAGATGGAAACCTATCAGGCTCCCCCGTCCCTGGGACTCTACAGGCAAGAACACTGGAGTGGGTTGCCATTTCCTTCTCCAATGCATGAAAGTGAAAAGTGAAAGGGAAGTCACTCAGTCGTGTACGACTCCTCACGACCCCATGGACTGCAGCCTACCAGGCTCCTCCGTCCATGGGATTTTCCAGGCAGGAATACTGGAGTGGGGTGCCATCGCCTTCTCTGACAAGGCATACTCTGTAGCTATGAAAAATCAAGCAACATGTGAGAAGAAATTAATGCACTTAAATGTAACATCTGAGACTACATGGACAAAGTATGAATGATATACTGTATTGAAAGATGTAGAGAAAAGCAGAACAAATGTTACTTTGGAAAACAGTGTTCTGCCTGGATACTGAAAGGCTAAAGTCAGAAATAACTATGCAAAAATATTGTACAATAATAAATTTGTTTCTCAGAGATTATCAATTCTGAAATTGTGTATGGTAGCATAGTACAAATAAGTAAATGCTTTGTGAATGATTAGAAGCAGATTTTTCACTTTCTTAGGATGGAACTCTGTGGGTTTTGATGAAAATTAAACATATTCTGTCAGTTCAGTCACTCAGTTGTGTCTGACTATTTGTGACCCCATGAATCGCAGCACGCCAGGCCTCCCTGTCCATCACCAACTCCCGGAGTTTACTAAGACTCACATCCACCGAGTCAGTGATGCCATCCAGCCATCTCATCCTCTGTCGTCCCCTTCTCCTCCTGTCCCCAATCCCCCCCAGCATCACAGTCTTTTCCAATGAGTCAACTCTTCGCATAAGGTGGCCAAAGTACTGGAGTTTCAGCTTCAGCATCATTCCTTCCAATGAAATCCCAGGGCTGATCTCCTTCAGAATGGACTGGTTGGATCTCCTTGCAGTCCAAGGGACTCTAAGGAGTCTTCTCCAACACTACAGTTCAAAAGCATAAATTCTTCAGCACTCACCCTTCTTCACAGTCCAACTCTCACATCCATACATGACCACTGGAAAAACCATAGCCTTGACTAGACGGAACTTAGTGGGCAAGGTAATGTCTCTGCTTTTGAATATGCTATCTAGGTTGGTCATAACTTTCCTTCCAAGGAGTAAGCATCTTTTAATTTCATGGCTGCAGTCACCATCTGCAGTGATTTTGGAGCCAAAAAAAAAAAAAAAAAAAAAAAGTCTGACACTGTTTCCACTGTTTCCCTATCTATTTGCCATGAAGTGATGGGACCAGATGCCATGATCTTAGTTTTCTGAATGTTGAGCTTTAGCCAACTTTTTCACTCTCCACTTTCACTTTCATCAAAAGGTTCTTTAGTTCCTCTTACTTTCTGCGATAAGGGTGGTGTCATCTGCATATCCGAGGTTATTGATATTTCTCCCAGCAATCTTGATTCCAGCTTGTGCTTCTTCCAGCCCAGCATTTCTCATGATGTACTCTGCATATAAGTTAAATAAGCAGGGTGACAATATACAGCCTTGACGACCTCCTTTTCCTATTTGGAACCAGCGTGTTGTTCCATGTCCAGTTCTAAATGTTGCTTCCTGACCTGCATACAAATTTCTCAAGAGGCAGGTCAGGTGGTCTGGTATTCCCATCTCTTTCAGAATTTTCCACAGTTTATTGTGATCCACACAGACAAAGGCTTTGGCATAGTCAATACAGCAGAAATAGATGTTTTTCTGGAACTCTCTTGCTTTTTTGATCATCTAGCGGATGTTGGCAATTTGATATCTGGATTCCTCTGCCTTTTCTAAAACCAGTTTGAACATTTGGAAGTTCACAGTTCACATGTTGCTGAAGCCTGGCTTGGAGAATTTTGAGCATGGCTTTACTAGCGTGTGAGATGAGTGCAATTGTGGGTAGTTTGAGCAATCTTTGGCATTGCCTTTCTTTGGGATTGGAATGAAAACTGACCCCTTCCAGTCCTGTGGCCACTGCTGAGTTTTCCAAATTTGCTGACATATTGAGTGCAGCACTTTCACAGCACCATCTTTCAGGATTTGAAATAGCTCAACTGGAATTCCATCACCTCCACTAGCTTTGTTTGTAGTGATGCTTTCTAAGGCCCACTTGACTTCACATTACAGGATGTCTGGCCCTAGGTGAGTGATCACACCATCGTGATTATCTGGGTCGTGATAATAATCCTTATACAGTTCTGCTGTGTATTCTTGCCACCTCTTCTTAATATCTTCTGCTTCTGTTAGGTGCATACCATTTCTGTCCTTTATTAAGCCCATCTTTGCATGAAATGTTCCCTTGGTATCTCTAATTATCTTGAAGAGATCCCTAGTCTATCCCATTCTGTTTTTTTCCTCTATTTCTTTGCATTGATTGCTGAGGAAGGCTTTCTTATCTCTTCTTGCTCTTCTTTGGAACTCTGCATTCAGATGCTTATATCTTTCCTTTTCTCCTTTGCTTTTTGCTTCTCTTCTTTTCACAGCCACTTGTAAGGCCTCCCCAGACAGCCATTTTGCTTTTTTGCATTTCTTTTCCATGAGGATGGAAAAGAATCCCTGTCTCCTGTGCAATGTCACGAACCTCCGTCCATAGTTCATCAGGAACTCTATCTATCAGATCTAGTCCCTTAAATCTATTTCTCACCTCACTGTATAATCATAAGGTATTTGATTTAAGTCATACCTGAATGGTCTAGTGGTTTTCCCTACTTTCTTCAATTTAAGTCTGAATTTGTTAATAAGGAGTTCATGATCTGAGCTACAGTCAGCTCCTGGTCTTGTTTTTGCTGACTGTATAGAGCTTCTCCATCTTTGGCTGCAAAGAATATAATCAATCTGATTTTGGTGTTGACCGTCTGGTGATGTCCATGTGTAGAGTCTTCTCTTGTGTTGTTGGAAGAAGGTGTTTGCTATGAACAGTGAATTTTTTTGTCAAAACTCTATTAGTCTTTGCCCTGCTTCATTCTGTATTCTAAGGCCAAATTGTATGTATAGGTAAGGATAAAAACCTGTCTAGCTATCCATCCTTCCATATACAGAAAATATATTTATATTCTCCAAGTTGAGTTGACTCATGGAAAACACTCTGATGCTGGGAGGGATTGGGGGCTGGAGGAGAAGGGGACAACAGAGGATGAGATGGCTTGATGGCATCACTGACTCGATGGATGTGAGTCTGGGTGAACTCCGGGAGTTGCTGATGGACAGAGAGGCCTGGAGTGCTGCATTTCATGGAGTCACAAAGAGTCGGACATGACTGAGCGACTGAACTGAACTGATCCATTCAGAAGGCCTGGAAACAAGGACACTCTCTTAGGCGTGTTTCTAAATAAAAGGTATTGGTTTATAAATATCATTGTTGATTAAGAGGAACAAGGCCTTATTCAAGAAATTATTGATTCCAGAGGCCAGAACTGCAGAATAGGAAATACAAGTGTACCTAGAGCATTGTATGGCGCCAGAAAGTAAGAAAGTGCTCACAGGAAGAGGGGTACATATCAAAAGATTATAGAAAGCACTTTGAAATAGTTCTTCATGGTTAAAGCTAGAATATTTTGAAGAATACCATAATAATTTAGAGGTACCCCACTCCAGTACTCTTGCCTGGAAAATCCCATGGATGGAGGAGCCTGGAAGGCTGCAGTCCATGGGGTCGCTGAGGGTCGGACACGACTGAGTGACTTCACTTTCACTTTTCACTTTCATGCATTGGAGAAGGAAATGGCAACCCACTCCAGTGTTCTTGCCTGAAGAATCCCAGGGATGGGGAAGCCTGGTGGGCTGCCGTCTATGGGGTCACACAGAGTCGGACACGACTGAAGTGATTTAGCAATAGCAATAGCAATAATAATTTAGTATCAAAAAGCACAGAATAAAATAAATGTCCATGTACACTTTATAATATAAACTGAAAGTTGAACACATAAGTGTGTGAAAGAGAAGGGATATCTCTTCTTTACTTAATAACTATTATATAGAAAAAATAGAGAAAAAACCACTGGAGGAAAAGAACACAACAGGAAATGCTATAGGCAGGATCCATCAATAGATATTAAAACTGGTGGACCAAATTTTGTAAATAAACAGGATATTTGTATTGTCTTCAAGTAATATACCCTAATGTATTTATTAATTAAGAGAAAAGAAAGTAACTTTATAATGGAGAAACACAGCAGGTACTATCTTTATGAAGTAATTAAAGTTAACACCTTCAGTAATATCATATATTGGTATCGAGTTTCCCCTATAATGATATGCTGAGAAGAACACAGCATTACCTCTGTGGTATCCTTGCTGCAAGAAGCACAGCATTAACCTAATAATAAGAAGATGTCAGACAATCTAAAACTGAGGAACATTTTGCAATATAATTGACTGGTCCTCTTCAAAAACATGTAGACCATAAAAGATAAGAAAATACTGAATAACAATTACTTAAGGGTAAGATTAGGAGAAGGCAATGGCACCCCACTCCAGTACTATTGTCTGGAAAGTCCCATGGACGGAGGAGCCTGGTAGACTGCAGTCCATGAGGTCGCTAAGAGTAGGACACAACTGAGCGACTTCACTTTCACTTTTCACTTTCATGCATTGGAGAAGGAAATGGCAACCCACTCCAGTGTTCTTGCCTGGAGAATCTCAGGGACGGGGGAGCCTGGTGGGCTGCCGTCTATGGGGTCGCACAGAGTCGGACACGACTGAAGCGACTTAGCAGCAGCAGCAGCAGCAAGGGGAAGATTAGGAAATATAATATTTTTATCTTCAAAATTGTTTTATAACTTTAATGTGTAAATTGTCAAATAAAATGATTATTAATTAAATTCAGAAATAGAAATGACAGTGTTAAACTAAGTGAAACAAAAGAATTTATAAAAAGAAAAAAAGTTCAATTTACAAATTTTAGTGTAGAAACAGTAAAATTAATAATAATCGATAATTTGTTCTTAAACATGCAGTTACATGACTAACTTAACTGAAAAACCAACCATTTTAAAACTGGACAAGGTGATTGTAAAAATCATTTGGAAATAGGTAGAAAAACTCTAAAAAGACTCTTAGGAGTGGATGAGCTTGATCATATATTAACAAGTAATAGAATGTTTCAGTAGAATTATAGAATATTCTAAGTGTTTTAAACTTGGTCTTATATTAAAAAATGTTTATTGAAATAAATAGAAATTCCAGTGATATAATTTCTATATTTTTATTCTATCTTTTATAATATACCACTTTATTTTATTTTATTTTACAGTAGGTCTTTGTTGGTTATCTATTTTAAATATAGCAATGTGTGCATATCAATGTCAAACTCCTTATCTATTCCTTCCCCCCACCCTCCCCCACTGGTAACCACACATTCATTCTCTAAGTCTGTGAGTCTGTTTTTGTTTTACAAATAAGTTCATTTCTATAATTTTTAAAATATTTTACACATAAGTGATAATGTGTGAAAATTTGTCTTTGTCTGACTTACATCATTTAGTATGATAATTTCCAGGTCCATCCACATTTCTGCAAATGGCATTATTTCATATTATCATATTCTTTTTAATGGCTGAGTAATATTCCATTGCTTTTCTTTACCCATTCATGTATTAATGGACATTTAGGATACTTCCATGTCTTGACTATTGTGAGCAGTGCTTCAGTGAACATTGGGATGCATGCATATTTTAAAATTATGGTTTTCTCTGAATATATGCCCAGGAGTGGGATTATTGAATCATGTGGTTGCTCTGTTTTTAATTTTTTAAGGAATCTCCATATTGTTCTCCATAGTGACTTATGTTTGGGGCATGGAGCTTATTTTATTTGAAACTTCATTTTTAACTGTAACAAGTAAGATTTAATATTGTAATAGAAATGGGCAATGAATTAAGAGTTTAAAAATGTGAATACTAAATCTGGCTCTAATATTTATTACATATGTGGTCATTGGCAAGTCACTTATGTATTTTGAGTGTGAATTGCCTACCTCATGTCTCATACCTTTATATCACACAAAATTTATTGTGGAGTCATGTGTAATAAAATTGTTTGAAATGTAATTACAGGCTCTGTTAGCCCCAAGGCCTCTGTGCTTTCCACTGGGCTGAAGAGTGTATGTGGGTCTTTATTTATATATAAAGTTAATACTAATGAGGCTATCTAGTGATACATCTACACTCCTTATTTTACCTAACCAAACTTGGGTTTGATTACCCACGCACAGTATAAAGCCAATCTACTGATACTGGCTTGTGCTGAAGCAAAGTGCAGCATTAATTGCAGGATACAAGAAGGAGTCCAAGTGGCTGGTGTTTAAAAGGCCCAAACTCCCTGATTACTTTAAGGGAAAGGTCTTTTAAGAGTTATAGGGTGCAAGAAGTCAACATCGTCAACCTTCTGATACCAACTTATCCTGGGTCCACATTCTTGTGGTCAGCTATATTTAACTTCTTCCATCTAGTGAGGGTTTCAGTATCTGTGAAAGAGCTCAAAGGCTATCTTTCATAATATCATCTATAGCCCCTGAGGAAGGTCTAAAGGTCTTTGACTTTGTTTAATGGCTAAACTATTATTATTTTGTCTTCTTTGACTGTTTTCCTTTTTTTTTTTTTTTGACATTTTCTTATTTCTCTGATTATATTTACTTCTTGGAACCTGGGGGAAGGCCTAATAGTCTAAAGTTTTTCAGCAGATAAGAGGCAGGTGGAAGACACAGGATGAGAGGGGATATGGCGGGGGTTTTGTTTCTGGGAAGGCCCCTAAGGTCCTGCATAATGGCACTTGTATATAAAAACCTTCTTGACTTGGAAACTCTGTCTTTCTGCTCTCCGGTGTTTAAAAGACAGTGTTTGTGCAATGAAAATTATTAATCCTGTATCATTAACTCACAATGTGTTTTCCTGTCTCTTTGGAGGTTTCCGTCGTTTTCAGCATAGAAAGATGCCGGAAGCTAGATTCATCAGTTTTAATTCTCCATAAGCATGTGTTTGTTTTGACAATGCATTTAGGCTTTTGAGTTTTCCAACAATATGGTGCATGTAGCCTATTTAGTTTCTGAAGGTGCTATTTTGCAGATTAGAGGAGATCAGAGACTTCCCAGAGCATGAATAAAATAGTGGAATTAACGAATTTTGCAGTAGTTAGACTGCACATATTTCACATTAGATGAATTATATTATTTGGTTACTTCAGTCACTCAGCTTGTCAATTCATTTCATCAATCATTATGTTTACTCTCCTGATTGACTAGGGTGCTTAGGCAAATGGTCAAACTGTAAGTAATGTAAGCAATGTAAGCAGTGTAAGCAATGTTTTTTCCTCAAATTACAGACAATTACTAATATGCCTGAAATTATAAAGCTTTTTTAATAAAATATATGGAATGCTTCACAAATTGGCATATGCAGGAGTCATGCTAATTTTTTTCTGTATTGTTGCAATTTTAGCCCATATGCTACCAAAGCAAGCACTCGAGTGTTTTCTTTTTATGAAGAATCTGTATGTGGCCATCCTATGGAAAAATGCCATAATGTCCTATTGATAATGCAACTTTCCATGCACTGTTCCATTCACCTAAGAGAACCAATTTATAGTATTGAGTGGATTTGGGTAATTAAATTAATTTTTATATTTTATGATAAAATTTGCACTCTAAAGCTTCTCTCATAGACATGTTTTTCTTTTTCATGTATTTAGTCAGCTCAAGGAAAATAAATGCATTTTAGATAGAATGATGATAAATTCCAAATGGTTGTTGCCATTGCTGTCTTCTCCTAACATCTAAGTAATCTTAGCCCTACAGATATTAAGAAAGTGAAGCCACAGGTTTTAATAAAAGTAAATATCCTAGGGATAATGCTATCACCAACATCATGACAAAATTTCTTCATCCTTATGCTTTTCTCTAAAAACCACCTTGAAAATTATAACTTTCAGATAGTTTCATTTTTTCCTCTTTTAAGAGAGAAAAACAGCAAAAATACACAACTTTGTAGATAAGTATATTTTTAAGATTTAGGAAAATATGTGCCAGGATTTCTCCCAGGGGACAGTAGCAAGGCATATGGGAGCATAGTAAGCTTGGTGGAGAAAGACACTCCTTTCATAATATTTATTGATAGTTTCTGGTATTATATTAATTAAAATCTGCATTAAATTATGGATTCTCCTTTGGGAAATGCCTTGTTTCTTCCCACGTTTCTCTGCATGTTTAATTAATAGGTTCTAATTTAGCATTTTCTTTCATAATCTAAAAGCCTATTTTAAATATGGTCTTTAAATATTCCTTCCTGGAATAGCATAGCCAGCAGAGAAACTGGGTGTCTTAGAGATCATTTAGCTCACCTCTGATTTTAACTGTAGTGAAATCTCAGCCTCAGAGAGATCTAATGAAGTTCTCTTCAGTAGTTAATCACTGCAGCCATAGGAACACAAACTTTTCCTCCTTCCCTCTCAAGTACCCTTTTCATTAAATAATTTTAAGAAATGCTGTTTAAAATATTTTTTCAGGTTTAGCTCAGGTAAATATTACAGCAAGGGTCTATAGCTCAATACAGTTTTAGTCTCTGAGTAAGGAAGGGAAGAGACCAAATTGCCAGCATCCTCTGGATCATCGATAAAGCAAGAGAGTTTCAGAAAAACATCTATTTCTGCTTTATTGACTATACCAAAGCCTTTGACTGTGTCGATCACAATAAACTGTGGAAAATTCTGAAAGAGATGGGAATCCCAGACCACCTGACTTGCCTCTTGAGAAACCTATATGCAGGTCAGGAAGCAACAGTTAGAACTGGACATGGAACAATAGACTGGTTCCAAATAGGAAAAGGAGTACGTCAAGGCTGTATATTGTCACCCTGCTTATTTAACTTATATAGAGAGTACATCATGAGAAACTCTGGACTGGAAGAAGCACAAGCTGGAATCAAGATTGCCGGGAGAAATATCAATAATCTCAGATATGCAGATGACGCCACCCTTATGCCAGAAAGTGAAGAGGAACTAAAAAGCCTCTTGATGAAAGTGAAAATGGAGAGTGAAAAAGTTGGCTTAAAGCTCAACATTCAGAAAATGAAGATCGTGGCATCCGGTCCCATCACTTCATGGGAAATAGATGGGGAAACAGTGGAAACAGTGTCAGACTTTATTTTGGGGGGCTCCACAATCACTGCAGATGGTGACTGCAGCCATGAAATTAAAAGACACTTATGCCTTGGAAGAAAAGTTATGACCAACCTAGAAAGCATATTGAAAAGCAGAGACATTACTTTGCCAACTAAGGTCTGTCTAGTCAAGGCTATGTTTTTCCAGTGGTCATATATGGATGCGAGAGTTGAAGTGTGAAGAAAGCTGAACGCCGAAGAATTGATGCTTTTGAACTCTGGTGTTGGAGGACTCTTGAGAGTCCCTTGGACTGCAAGGAGAACCAACCAGTCCATTCTGAAGGAGATCAGCCCTGGGTGTTCTTTGGAAGGAATGATGCTGAAGCTGAAACTCCAGTACTTTGGCCACCTCATGCGAAGAGTTGACTCATTGGAAAAGACTCTGATACTGGGAGGGATTGGGGACAGGAAGAGAAGGAGACAACAGAGGATGAGACGGCTGGATGGCATCACGGACTTGATGGACATGAGTCTGAGTCAACTCCAGGAGTTGGTGATGGACAGGGAGACCTGGCATGCTTATTCATGGGGTCACAAAGAGTCAGACATGACTGAGTGACTGAACTGAACTGAACTGAAGGAAGGGAAGTAATCAAATTGAACAAAAGGCTGAAAGAACAGTACAATTTTTTTTCTTTCATACATTCTTCCTATTTATTGTTACCAGGTCTAAGAAATAAGGTTTAATACCAGTGTATATGTTTGTGGTTATGTGATGATTCAATTTTTTGGCTAACTGATAATAAAATCAAGGATGTTCCCTTATTGAGAAAATAGTTTGATTTTTTTTTCTATTTAAATATTAGTCACGATAACTAATTCAACAAATGTATACCACATTATGTGTGGACAGGAAGTTAGAAAGAATCTGTGCATCAAAGAAAAAAGAAGTTCAAAGTGTGAAATTGGAGATAATTTCATGCTTGAGGGATAGTTATATTTACATATTCAATTATACATTTGAAGGTATCTATGGGTTTTAATTGTATACGTTTTATATTTTATCAAATTTAGAGTATGGATAACACATTACTTTCTCAAACACCAGTAGAATAGATTCCATACGAAAAACTTAACATTTCTTGCTGGTTTCTCTAACAGTCAGAATGCACTAAATATTATGAACAGAATGGGATTTAATCCAGAGAACTATTGGAAGAATAGGTTCTGAGAAATACCTTAGAACATTACATACTGAATTGATCAACAAAGGGCTGACCTCTGATACAGTCAGAAAAGTGGAAAATCAAAAGGCCACCACTACACCATGGAGTTTGACATACTGTCTGGATGAATCAGGAAGCTGCCCCCTCCAAACTATACTTAAACACCAGTGAAGCTGGAAACTGTATTCTGAACCAAAGCCACAGAACAAAACTGCATCCTCACAGCTTGCTTACAATAACAACAAACCAAGAAAAATCAACAGAAAGATGGCTTCATTTCAATTTTTCCCTTCAAAAAACTTTTATAAATGCGTCTAACTGATAGAACCTAATTTGTATTCTTAATGAGTTGGAAATCTAGGGAACAAATATTTAGCTGTCTTCTTTTGCAGTACAGAAAAGCACCCTTCAAGGGTGCTGGATCCTGTTAACCAACCATATGCAGTATCCTTTTCGCAAAGTACTCCAGTGCTCCTATAGCCCTGAGGTCCATTTTTGGTCAGTTTGTCTAAATTACTGATATCCTGTTTAATTGTTTATATTTTCAAAGACCAGATCTATTCCTTATATTCAACCAGTCACTGTCCTAAAAGGAGTGGAAACATATCAGAACTACACATGAATTTGTGAATTTAGGTTTTTCTGAATTCTGCTTTCAAACCCTGACAATCCATTTGAACTTTATATATATATATATATATATATATATATATATATATATATATATATTTTCCCATTATATCCCATATCTCATTTTGCTTCATTTTTGGACAATGAACTGAAACATCTGGCTTTCCCTTCTCAGCCATTTGTTTTGAATTAAAACTTAATACCTTTAAGATTTCAGGTAAAACCTTTGAATATTTAAGCAAAAGTACTAAATTATAGATTTCTGTATATAATATTTTCCTTGTCCCCAAACTTACTTACAGAAGTTAAACAACTTGGTCTTAAAACTTCATATTACTTTGCCAGAACTTAAATAACAGGCTGGGTGGAGTAAATGATTGAAATTTATTTTGTCACAGTTCTGGGGGCCAAAAGTCTAAGCAGAGTCACTTTCTCCTGAGGTCTCTCTCCATGACTTGCAGATGGCCACCTTCTCATTATGTCCTCACATGGTCTTCCCTTTGTCTCACACATTCCTGGTATCTCTTCCCCTTCTTAGAAGAATGCCATTTGTATTGGATTAGGGTTTCATTGGGCTTCCCTGGTGGCTCAGAGGGTAAAGTGTCTGCCTGCAGTGCGGGAGACCTGGGTTTGATCCCTGGGTCAGGAAGATCCCCTGGAGAAGGAAATGGCAACCCACTCCAGTATTCTTGCCTGGAGAATCCCATGGATGGAGGAACCTAGTACGGTATAGGCCATGGGGTTGCAGAGTCAGGCATGACTGAGCGAGTACATAGATAGGGTTTCACTCTTATGCCATCATTTAACCTTAATCGCTGTCTTATAGGCCTTATCTTCCAATGCAGTCACATTGAGGTTAGGGTTACAATATGTGAATCTGGGAGGTGCAGGCACAACACAGTTTATAAGAAATTTACATGGGATATTTGTGAGTAAAGTAAAAATATGAAGAATTATGGATATTGTATTTTAAGTTAAAAGACTTTAATTCTGAAATAAATTCTTTAAAAGCATAATTTATCATGATAAAAGATTGTATTGGATCAATGTTGCAGTGTAAACTGCAATTCTTTTTTTATTTTTTTAATTTTATTTTATTTTTAAACTTTACATAACTGTATTAGTTTTGCCAAATATCAAAATGAATGCACCACAGGTATACATGCAATTCTTATATTATTTAAGCTTACACAAAATTGACTGCTTTTACTATCATCATCTTTCAAATAAAATATTTACCCAATTGAAAAATTTTTATTTGAATTTAAGTAATAGAGCATTTTTAATGACTCAGATAAAAATAAGTGGATATTCCATATTTTCATCTTTATCATTACATCTTCTAGTATCATCACCACCTAACTGAAAATGATTACTAGTCTGTTTAGAAGAATCTCAGATGCACTCTACCTTTTGTAACTACTGACATAAATCAAACATTTCCTTTTGAATTACTGATGACATTCTGAATCAAATATTTGATAGGATTCATTTACCCACAGTAATTTTTTATTGCTTTCTTGAGATGCTATTTTTCCTGTTCATACACAAGCACACCCATACATACATATATATAAACCTTATCTTTTTGGAGCCAAGGATTAAGATTTAATTATGTCATAAATATGGATTTATTTGTCCAGATGGCCTTAAGTGAAAATTTGTTGTAGATATATCAGAAAAGGAGCAGATTTACAATGACTCTTTCCTCTGATATTGTAACTTCTTGCTGAGTCCTGATTACAAATTGTTCTGTTCGAAAGTAAGTTGCAATATCCTTGTTATTATCCCTGTTTAAGCATTGTGATTGAAAAAGAAACATATAGTGTGGTAATTTAGACTGGTAAATGGGATGTGAGAAAATATCCAGGTTGTCTCCTCTTGTTCATAGTAGAAAAAGACAAATTGTCATATGACAACCAAGGATTAATTACTTTATTCTTGTGACTGAATCCATCTGAGTTCTGACATTTTTTCTGTTTTCACTCCACTAGGCCCAAGACACATCCATTTATTTATAAATAAATATTCAGTTCAGTTCAGTAGGTCAGTCGTGTCCGACTCTTTGCGACCCCATGGACTGTAGCATGCCAGGCCTCCCTGTCCATCACCAACTCCTGGAGTCTACCTAAATTCATATCCATTGAGTCAGTCATGACATCCAACCATCTCATCCTCTGTCGTCCCCTTCTCCTCCTGTCCTCAGTCTTTCCCAGCATCAGGGTCTTTTCAGATGAGTCAGCTCTTTGAATCAGGTGCCCAAAGTATTGGAGTTTCAGCTTCAGCATCAGTCCTTCCAATGAACACCCAGGACTGATCTCCTTTAGGATGGACTGGTTGGATCTCCTTGCAGTTCAAGGGACTCTGAAGAGTCTTCTCCAACACCACAGCTCAAAAGCATCCATTCTTTGGCGCTCAGCTTTCTTTACAGTCCAACTCTCACATCCATACATGACTACTGGAAAAACCATAGTCTTGACTAGATGGCCCTTGGTTGGCAAAGTAATGTCTCTGCTTTTTAATATGCTGTCTATATAAAATAATATGCTGCCTATATAAGTAAAATAATATACTAGTAATTAATTTTAATAAAAATAAAATAAAAGCTTTGAGTATTATAAAATCATAAAAAGTACCCAGAATTTATAATTGTAAATATTTCATAAATTGATAAAATGAAGTTAGGGGTTTTTATCTTGAGTACCACTCCTCAAATACTCCCCTCAGTTTAACTGTCTGTTTATATAAGAATAAGAATGAATGATTCTTAATTATATAAAAAGAGAATCCAGACTTATAAATAATATTACATGGCATAGCATGCATTAACTTTCCAAAATATAAATAAGAGTTTTGAGATATGTCTTTGACTAAGTTGCAGTGTGCTTCAATATTTGTTTTATTAAATTTTAATTGCCCAGAAATGAGACTTGTGAGATTTAAATTTATGAAATACTTTATTTCCCTGTTAATAAATAAGATATATGATAGCTGGTAGGGAAAATAAATATTTAAGCTCATTTTAAAAGGCTAACCTTGCCCAAAAACAATGAATGCACAAACAAGGTCTAGAGAGAAAAGAGTAAATATGAAAAATAAACATCTAGAGAGAAAGTGTTATGTATAGAAAATAGACATAGTGAATATCAAGTACAAATATTTGTAATCCTCAGAGAAAGAAAAATAATGGAAGAGAAAGTATATTTAGTGATATAATTTAATACATTTTTAAAAGAAATATAAAGAGGCTTGAGCTTATCTTGGGAAAGACATCACAGTATGTCCATGAAAGTGTTCTTAAATGGTCAACAAACACATATCTAATCTAGAAAATGTTTTGAGATTATTGCTCATCCAATTTGTTATTAATCTTTCTCTTCCATATGAAAGCATGATCAGGGTGTGTCTGTTTACCTAAAGACTGCTTTGAAAGATTGACTGACAATTTATATCTATACGGTGTAGTAACTAAAGGGATTTAATTTAGAGCCAGATTGTTTTTGCTCAGTGGTTAAGTCATGTCCAACTCTTTGTGACCCCATGAACTGCAGCACAGCAGGCTTCCCTGACTTTTACCATCTCCTGGAGTTTGCTCAAACTCATGTCCCTACATTGGTGATGGCATTCAACCATCTCATCTCCCATTGCCCCTTTCTCCTGCCCTCTGTCTTTCCCAACATCAGGATCTTTTCCAGTGAGTCAGCTCTTCATATCAGGTAGCCAAAATATTGGAGCTTCAGCTTCAGTATCAGTCCTTCCAGTGAATATTCAGGGTTGTTCTCCTTTAGGTTGACTGGTTTGATCTCCTTGCTCTCCAAAGGACTATCAAGAGTCTTCTCTACACCACAATTCTAAAGCATCAATTATTCAGTGTTCAACCTTCTTTATGGTCCAACTCTCACATCCAAACATGATTACTAGAAAAACCATAGCTTTGACTATACAGACTTTTGTGAGCAAAGAGCCAGATAACCTGGATTCAAATGCTAACTTTACCAAATACTACCTGTGTGACCTTGGGCAAGCATATCGCCTTTCATGACTTAGTTTCCTCATCTTGAAATTATGGAAAATTATGTCTATATTATCAGTTGGCATATGTTGTATGTGTTGGTTAAATAAAAGAAAAAATACATGCAAGTGAATATGACTTTGTGAATATAAAAAATGAGGTAATATATCCAGGACAGCTTTGAAAAGTAAACTAGGCTAGGCAAAGTGAAATTCTCTTTCTATTAAGAATAATAAGTGAAATTATTTGGTATAAAAATGATTCCATCACTTTTGATTAAATGCTTTTATAGAAACAAATGGAAGAGAGAATACTAAGGTGGATTTAGAATGTCATATTTCTTCACATTGTGAACAGGACCTTAAGAAAAAAGCAGCTTGAATGTTATGAGTCTGTATTCATATGTGTAAAAAGTAAAAAATAAAATTGAATTGCAGCCTTCATTTAGCACATATTTTAGGAATGGGCAAATATATATAACCGAATTTTAGCAAGTTGTACAGAATTTTAAATACTCTTTTAATTTTGGATGTGTGTCCTCGAAGGTATTTTATTCACAATCTTAGCAGTCTTTCAAGGAAGCTAATCATCATTTTAAATGATATGATACAGGACTCCTAGAAGTAGAAGAGACAGAGAAAGTGGCAGAAATCTTACATGAAAAAATGACTGAAAAACTTTGCTAACTTGGGGAAGGAAACAAGCATCTAGACTGGAGAAGCCTAGAGAATTAAAATATATATATATATATATATGTGTGTGTGTGTGTGTGTGTGTGTGCTCAGTCACTCACCCATGTCCAAATCCTTCCAGCCCTGTGGACTGCATCCTGCCAGGCTCCTCTGTCCATGGGATATTCCAGGCAAGGATACTGGATTGGGTTGCCATTTCTTCCTCCAGGGAATGTTCCAGACCCAGAGGTTGAACCTGTGTCCCCTGCATAGGCAGATGAATTTTTTACCACTGAGCTACCTGGAAATCCCAAGGAGACCCACACCAAAACATATTATAATTAATATAACAAAAGTTAAAAACAAGCAGACAACATTAGAAGTAGAAAGACTAAAACAATGTGTTACATAGATGGCAGGACTATAAGACTCAGCAAATCATTCAGAACAAAATTTGTAGGCCAGAAGAGAATGACGTGATATGTTAAAAATGATGAAAAAGACACACAAAAAAATTCCAACAAGAATATTCTTCCAATAAAGTTATTCAGAATGTAAAGAAATTTTCCAGACAAGAAAAATTAAAAGAGTTCATCACCACTAAGCTTTTATTATAAGAAATGGTAAAGTTACTTATTTAACTTGAAAAGAAGGGGCACTGTTTTGTAACAAGAACACATCAGTCAGTTCAGTCTCTCAGTCGTGTCCAACGCTTTGCGACCCAATGAATCGCAGCACGCCAGGCCTCTCTGTCCATCACCAACTCCTGGAGTTCACAAAAACCCATGTCTATCGAGTCGGTGATGCCATCCAGCCATCTCATCCTCTGTCGTCCCCTTTTCCTCTTGCCCCCAATCCCTCCCAGCATCAGAGTCTTTTCCAATGAGTCAACTCTTTGCATAAGGTGGCCAAAGTACTGGAGTTTCAGCTTAGGCATCATTCCTTCCAAAGAACACCCAGGGCTGATCTCCTTCAGAATGGACTGGTTGGATCTCCTTGCAGTCCAAGGGACTCTCAAGAGTCTTCTCCAACACCACAGTTCAAAAGCATCAATTCTTTGGCCCTCAGCTTTCTTCATAGTCCAACTCTCACATCCATACATGACCACGGGAAAAACCAAGCTTTGACTAGATGGACCTTTGTTGGCAAAGTAATGTCTTTGCTTTTCATTATGCTATCTAGGTTACTCAAAACTTTTCTTCCAAGGAGTAAGCGTCTTTTAATTTCATGGCTGCAGTCACTATCTGCAGTGATTTTGGAGTCCCCCAAAATAAGTTTGACACTGTTTCTACTGTTTCCCTATCTATTTCCCATGAAGTGATGGGACCAGATGCCATGATCTTCGTTTTCTGAATGTTGAGCTTTAAGCCAACTTTTTCACTCTCCTCTTTCACTTTCATCAAGAGGCTCTTTAGTTCTCTTCACTTTCTGCCATAAGGGTGGTGTCATCTCCATATCTGAGGTTATTGATATTTCTCCCGGCAATCTTGATTCCAGCTTGTGCTTCTTCCAGTCCAGAGTTTCTCATGATGTACTATGCATATAAGTTAAATAAGCAGGGTGACAATATACAGCCTTGACGAACTCCTTTTCCTATTTGGAACCAGCCTGTTGTTCCATGTCCAGTTCTAACTGTTGCTTCCTGACCTGCATACAGGTTTCTCAAGAAGAAGGTCAGGTGGTCTGGTATTCCTATCCCTTTCAGAATTTTCAACAGTTTATTGTGATCCACACAGTCAAAGGCTTTGGCATAGTCAATAAAGCAGAAATACATGTTTTTTCTGGAACTCTCTTGCTTTTTCCATGATCCAGCGGATGTTGGCATTTTGATCTCTGGTTCCTCTGCCTTTTCTAAAACCAGCTTGAACATCAGGAAGTTCACGGTTCACGTATTGCTGAAGCCTGGCTTGGAGAATTTTGAGCATGGCTTTACTAGCGTGTGAGATGAGTGCAATTGTGTGGTAGTTAGAACATTCTTTGGCATTGCCTTTCTTTGGGATTGGAATGAAAACTGACCTTTTCCAGTCCTGTGGCCACTGCTGAGTTTTCCAAATTTGCTGGTATATTGAGTGCAGCACTTTCACAGCATCATCTTTCAGGATTTGAAATAGCTCAACTGGAATTCCATCACCTCCACTAGCTTTGTTTGTAGTGATGCTTTCTAAGGCCCACTTGACTTCACTTTCCAGGATGTCTGGCTCTAGGTCAGTGATCACACCTTCGTGATTATCTGGGTCATGAAGATCATTCTTGTACAGTTCTGCTGTGTATTCTTGCCACCTCTTCTTAATATCTTCTGTTTCTGTTAGGTCCATACCATTTCTGGCCTTTATCAAGCTCATCTTTGTATGAAATGTTCCCTTGGTATCTCTAACTTTCTTGAAGGGATTTCTAGTCTTTCCCATTCTGTTGTTTTCCTCTATTTCTTTGCATTGATCGTTGAGGAAGGCTTTCTTATCTCTTCTTGCTGTTCTTTGGAACTCTGAGTTCAGATGCTTATATCTTTCCTTTTCTCCTTTGCTTTTCACTTGTCTTCTTTTCACAGCTATTTGTAAGGCCTCCCCAGACAGCCGTTTTGCTTTTTTGCATTTCTTTTCCATGGGGATGGTCTTGATCCCTGTCTCCTGTGCAATGTCACGAACCTCCGTCCATAGTTCATCAGGCACTCTATCTATCAGATCTAGTCCCTTAAATCTATTTCTCACCTCACTGTATAATCATAAGGTATTTGATTTAAGTCATACCTGAATGGTCTAGTGGTTTTCCCTACTTTCTTCAATTTAAGTCTGACTTTGGCAATAAGGAGCTCATGATCTGAGCCACAGTCAGCTCCTGGTCTTTTTTTGCTGACTCTATAGATCTTCTCCATCTTTGGCTGCAAAGAATATAATCAATCTGATTTTGGTGTTGACCATCTGGTGATGTCCATGTGTAGAGTCTTCTCCTGTGTTGTTGGAAGAGGGTGTTTGCTATGACCCGTGTGTTTTCTTGGCAAAACTCTATTAGCCTTTGCCCTGTTTCATTCTGGATTCCAAGGCCAAATTTGCCTGTTACTCCAGGTGTTTCTTGACATCCTACTTTTGCATTCCAGTCGCCTATAATGAAAAGGACAACTACACATATTAAAGAATAAATCTAACTGTAAAAGCAAATATATAGTAAAAGTACTGAATTTCACAACTCTAGTATGAAGGTTAAAAGATAAAAATTTATTCACACAAGGATACACAGAATTAAAAAAATATAGTATGTGACATCAAAAACATCAAACATGGGAGGAGATTGAAAATGTTGGCTTTAGAATAGAATCAAACTGAAGTTTGATTAAAAAAATAAGAAGGGGATCTTGCCCTTGTGGATATATGGGTAGACCTTGAGGGCATAAATCAGACATAGAAAGACCAATAACATATGATCTCACTTATATATGAAACCTGAAAACCAAACCAACCAACAAACAAAATTAGGACATAGATAAAGAAAATGATCAGTGATTGCCAGAGGTAGTGGTATACAGGTAGACAACAAGATGAAGTTGGTCAAAAGATAAAACCTTCAATTGTAAAATGAATATGTTATGAAGCTGTAACATACAACATGAAGACTATAGTTATGATACTATTGTATTGTTAAAGAGGGTAAACCTTGAAGCTTCTCATCACAAGAAAAAAATTGTAACTGTGTGGTGATGGATGTTGAGTAGACTTATTGTAATCATTTCACAATATTTACCCATACTGACTTGTTATATTGTATAGCTTAAACTAATATAATGTTATATGTCAATTATATCTCAATAAAAATAAGTCAAATAGGATTAAGCAATAGTTATGTGTCTTATTTTTGATTTGCTTTGTAATACACAAAAAGCAAAATAATAATGCTTCCACTTTTATTAAAGCAGCCTTGGTAGATCAAGTAAATCAAATGGTATTTAAATAGGAAAAGTATTTAGTTCAGAATTGCCTTAATTGGACATTTATATTGATCAAGTTGAATGTATAATGGTTTTATTTTATAGGTTGAGAAGACAAATTTAATGACTCAATCTCAAGGGAGGATTTTGTTTAATATAGTTAACAAGAAAAAGAACCATGTTCATTTTATTAGAAAGAGCTCTCATCATTCAATTTAATCTGCTTAATGATATCCAAACTTAGTTAGTGTGATATCTAATGTGTACTCACAACACAAAGGGGTATCAACATGGGTTTTTAAAAGCAAGGAAAAGAAAGCCTCCACCTAATTACTCAAGTATCTGTAGTAAATGAGAATGATTTGTATATTTATGTGATGAGTAGGAGTTTTTTCCCCTTCTTATAGTTAAATGTTCTAAGTAGTAATGATTTGTATATTTATGGGATGAGTAGGAGTTTTTTCCTCTTATAGTTAAATTTTCTTTTCTCTAACAAATTCAATTTCCTGTTTACATAACACATTTATGCTTTATAAAGTGCTTTGTATTGCTAGAAATATTTATTATATGCTTTACTTTTTGCATTTTTCTCTCCACGTGTATTTGCTGACAATCTTTTTTAAAAAAGCAAGACTTATGACACTGAAGCACACACATTTAAAAATAAAAAAATAAACAAATAGGACCTAATTAAACTTAAAAGTTTTTGCACAACAAAGGAAACTATAACCAAAGTGAAAAGACAACCCTCAGAATGGGAGAAAATAATAGCAAACAAAACAAACGACAGAGGATTAATCTCCAAAATAACAAGCTGCTCATACAACTCAATGCCAGAAAAACAGACAACCCAATCAAAAAGTGGGCAGAAGACCTAAACAGGCATCTCTCCAAAGAAGACATACAGATGGCTAACAAACACATGAAAAGATGCTCACCATTGCTCATTATTAGAGAAATGCAAATCAAAACTACAATGAGGTATCACCTCACACTGGTCAGAATGGCCACCATCAAAAACTCTACAAACAATAAATGCTGAAAAGAGTTTGGAGAAAAGCGAACTCTCTTGCCCTGTTGGTGGAAATGCAAATTAATACAGCTACTATGGAGAACAATATGGAGATTCTAAAAAAAAAAAAAAAAAAAGGAATAAAACTACCATGTTGTTGCTGTTCAGCTGCCTGAGTTGTGTCTGACTCTCAGACCTCACAGACTGAGCACACCAGGCCTCCCTGTCCCTCACCATCTCCCAGAGTTTGCCCAAATTCATGTCTATTGCACCGATGATGCTATCCAGCCATCTCATCCTCTGACATTCTCTTCTTCTGCCCTCAATCTTTCCCAGCATCAGGGACTTTTCCAATGAGTCAGCTGTTCACATCAGATGACCAAAATGCTGGAATTGCAATGTCAGCATCAGTCCTTCCGATGAGTATTTAGGGTTGATTTCCCTAAAGATTGACTGGTTTGATCTTGCTGTCTGAAAGGCTCTCAAGAGTTTTCTACAGCACTATAGTTCAAAGGCATCAATTCTTCAGTGTTCCACCTTCTTTACTGTCCAGGTCTCACAACCATATGTGACCACTGGGAAGACGACAGCCTTGATGATACGGACATTTGCTGGCAGAGTAATGTCTCTGCTTTTCAGCACCCTGTCTAGGTTTGTCATAGCTTTCCTGCTAAGAAGCAAACGTCTTCTGATTTCATGGCTTCATTCACTGCAATGATTTTAGAGCCCAAGAAGAGGAAATCTGTCACTACTTCCACATATTCACCCTCTATTTGCCATAAATTAATGGAGCTGGATGCCATGATCTTAGTTTTTTCAATAGTTTTAAGCCAGCTCTTTCACTCTCCTCCTTTACCGTCATCAAGAGGCTCTTTAGTTCCTCTTCACTTTCTGACAGTAGAGTGGTATCATCCACATATCTGAAGTTGTTGATGTTTCTCCCACCTATCTTGATTCCAGCTTATAACTCATCCAGCCCAGCATTTCTCATGAAGTGTTCAGTGTATAGGTTAAACAAACAGGATGACAACAGATAGCCCTGTCATACTCCTTTCTCAGTATTGAACCAATCGATTTTTCCATACAGGGTTCTAACTGTTGCTTCTTGACCTGCATACAGGTTTCTCAGGAGACAGGTAAGATGGTCTGGTATTCCCATCTCTTTAAGAGCTTTCCAGTTTATTATGATCCACACAGTCAAAGGCTTTGACATAGTTGATGAAACAGAGGTAGATATATATATATATATATATATATATATATATATATATATATATATTTTTTTTTTTTTTTTTTTTAATTCTCTAGCTTTCTCTATGATCCGGTGAATGTTGGCAATTTGATCTCTGGTTCCTCTTCCTTTTCTAAATTCAGCTTGGACATTTGGAAGTTCTTGGTTCACATAACGCTGGAGCCTAGCATAAAAGATTCTAAACATTGACCTTACTAGCATGGGAGATGAATGGCATTGTCCAATGGTTACCACATACTTTAGTACTACCCTTCTTGGGAAGAATGACCCAACAATCCCACTACTTGGCATATACCCTGAGGAAACCATAATTGAAAAAAGATATGCACCCCAGAGTTCATCACAGCACTGTTTACAATAGCTAGGAAAGGAAGCAACCTAGATGACCACTGACAGATAAACTGATAAAGAAGTATGGTATGTATGCAAAATGGAATATTACTCAGTCATAAAAGGAACATATTTGATTCACTTCTAGTAAGGTGGATGAACTTAGAGCCTATTATATAGAATGAAGTAAGTCAGAAAGAGCAAGACAAATATTATATATTAGTGCGTATATTGAAAGCAAAGAAGAAGAGTGCAGCAGAGAATGAGATGGTTACATAGCATAACCAAAGTAATGGACATGAATATGAGCAAACTCCAGGAGGTAGTGAAGGACAGAGAAGCCTGGCCTGCTGCAGTCCATGGGGTTGTAGAGAGTCAGGTACAACTTAGCAACTGAACAACAATGGAATCTAGAAAGATGATACTAATGAACCTTTCTACAGGTCAGCAATAGAGATGCAGACTTAGAGAACAGATTTGTGGACACAGGTGGGAAAGGAGAGGGTGGGATGAATTGAGAGACCAGCATTGAAATATATACATTACCATATATATAATTAGATAGACAGTATAAATTAACTGTATAATGCAGGGAGCTCAAATCCTGTGCTCAGGGACAACCTGGAGGGGTGAGATGGGGTGGGAAGTGGGAGTAGGTTCAAGAGGGAGGGGGCATACGTATACTTATGACTGATTCATGTTGATATATGGCAGAAACAAACACGATATTGTAAACCAATTATCTGCCAATTAAAAATAATTAAATTAGAAAAAAGTGATATGATAAACAAAGCCTTTTGTATAAGCCATTTTGATCAAGTGTTAACTAATATCATGCTTGTGCTCAGTCCATAAGTCATGTCTGACTCTTTGTAGCCCTATGGACTGTAGCCCTCCAAGCGCCTATGTCCGTGGAATTTCCCAGGCAAGAATATTGGAGTGGGTTGCCATTTCCTCCTCCAATTAACTAATATATTCAGTTATTGATTCCATATTTACTGTGATTCACATCTTTAAATAGTGTATATATGCCTTATATGACTGACATTTGATCTTTCCATAGTCATATCTGCCTGTGAAACCTTCTTATAACAGTATTTTCATAGTAACTTAGTAACTTTTCTGATATTTATTATATAACTTATCATATTACATTATAATTAATAGTTTAAATGTATAGTCATTCTTAATGATCACTTTTATTTATTCTTCCACTCGATAAACATTTATTGTATGAGCTACATGTTAAGTAGTCTTCTGGAAAGTTATTGAATAAAGAAAAAAACATATTTGCCTCTTTAGTACTTATAATAATATTTTTGAAAAAGTGACTGGAGACATAGATAAATTTACAAATTCGCATTATGTGTTATCTTTCTGCATGGATATGAAGTTCTTTTTTTTAAAATAATCATTAACAAGAAGAAAAAATGTTTGTTGTTGTTGTTAAACAAAATATTGTATGCCCAATAATGAAATGGTAATGACAGGAAAGATCAAATTTATAAGATGAAATCCTTAACCCATAGCTAATTCTTTATTTCCCAGAAAATAGTGGTAGACTATTTTGGAATTTTCTATTTGGAATTTGATTTTTAACAGTCACTAAAAGCAGTTGGCTTATCTATATCTTAATTTCCCCTTAATTCTACACACTTTATCAGCAACTTATTTCAGTGAAAAAAATTATCTGATTGCACAGTGTCTTTATTACATTTTGCAACTTAGATGTCAAACAAAGAATTCGTGGATCAGAAACCAAAAGCAAGCAAAATGTGAGGCACAATGAAAAGATCATTTATATTGAGAAATGTAATTGACAAAACTATTTACATGTAAATATTTTTTTTCAAATATATTTCTGACATTCATTAAAAATAAGACATTTCTCAAAATACTGGTTGTGTACAACTGCCAAGGTTAAACACAGTTAAAAATACCAAAACAGTTACTGAAATATTACTTTTGAATTAAAGAAAAAATATATACACACACGTATAGTCACAGGCAATGGCACCCCACTCTAGTACTCTTGCCAGGAAAATCCCATGGATGGAGGAGCCTGGTAGGCTGCAGTCCATGGGGTTGCTAAGAGTCGGACACGACTGAGCGACTTCCCTTTCACTTTTCACTTTCATGCTTTTGAGAAGGAAATGGCAACCCACTCCAGTGTTCTTGCCTAGAGAATCCCAGGGATGGGGGAGCCTGGTGGGCTGCCGTCTATGGGGTCACACAGAGTCAGACACGACTGAAGCGACTTAGCAGCATATAGTCATCAGATAAAGCCTGTAGTCTTCATTAATTATACCCATAACTGTATGTTGGTGTTAGTTAGACCTCTGTATTTAATCTCTTTAGAATAATACTTCATCTGTGCCCGGTAGCTTCAAATATTATATATTTTTATAAATGACAAATATTTTCTAATATATCTGTGCTGGGCAATCTTGGCATCAGCAGTCAATTTTCTACTGAATCTCTCACTTGTGCAGGTTTTTCACATCCATTAGTTCTTCCCATATTCATCTCCTAAAATTTACCCTTCCATGCCATTTTCTATTTTACTAAATAGTTTCACTTTTCATATGAATACTCAAATCAGAAACCTGTGATTCACTAAATTCCCTTCCCTGAAGACCTTCACTAACACGAGGAAACTGGCCAAATAGCATTACACCAAAAGAGGTGCAACAGTACGGCAACAGGCATTAGATATAGAGCCAGAAACAAAATCCATTACTTTTATATGTAGCTCTAATCTTCCAATAAGCAACTGTGCAGATATAAATTCTGTTTCTCCTCTTCTAGCTCTTAAAATTTTGATAAAGTATTTGGGAACTTGCTAATGGCACATAGCATGTGGTGTCTATAAACAATGTATTACATCAGTTCTAAATCCCCTCACCATCTTCCTTGGTAGGGCACCATGCTTGCTGTTGGGACCTAGGCAGTCTTGTGCTTCATGGCAAGCTGTGTCTCTCCATAACTTAATGTAGTGAATGAGGGTTAGTAAAGCCAGCGAGATGATCCCATCCTCCATCTGAGTAGTTTTGAAATAGGAATATACTATAGTTTTGATCTTGTGTTAAATTCTAACAAAAGATTTTGGGTAAAAAAAGTATTGCATTAATGGCTTGCATTATTGTAGAAGACTGTAAAGGAAAAAAGCAGGAATTGTATTTGAACCTGAAGTAAGAATTTTACATATGAAGATAATTTATGAAAATATATTTATGTAAATTGATCATATCCATGTATCAATAATAAATTTTTATGTAAATAAATATGTATATTTATTTAGATAACTAGAGAAATGATTTAAGGGAAGGAGCTCTTAAACTAAGTTAACCTGCTTCTTAGATCAAAGAACACAGCGATGGAGTAGTGGGAAAAAAAAAGCTGAGGCAAAAAGTAAATTAAAAAATATATATCATGAATCCAGTATAGATGTTTAAAAAAGAGCAGCTTTAAAAAATGTTTATAGTAAGGGAGAAAATAGTGCTATCTTGGTAATATCTCCTCCATTCCAAGTTGATGAGACTAAAACTTAATGTTTTTAAGTGACATTTGGAAGGAATGATGCTAAAGCTGAAACTCCAGTACTTTGGCCACCTCATGCGAAGAGTTGACTCATTGGAAAAGACTCTGATGCTGGGAGGGATTGGGGGCAGAGGAGAAGGGGACGACAGAGGATGAGATGGCTGGATGGCATCACTGACTCGATGGACGTGAGTCTGAGTGAACTCCAGGAGTTGGTGATGGAGAGGGAGGCCTGGTGTGCTGCGATTCATGGGGTCGCAAAGAGTCGGACACGACTGAGCGACTGATCTGATCTGATCTGAGCAAGGTCACAGAATGAGGAATTTTTTGTGAAACCCAGAACTGAATGTCACCATACTATTGTTCTTTAAATTTAATAAAAATCACAGGTGATGCAGACTGAGCGAATGAGAGATGAAGGAAAGAAAGCAAAGTGGACAAGTGACTTGATATAGTTATGCCTGATTTAGGGCCTTGATTAATTACATTAGTGGGAATTAGAGATGGAATATAAAGGATGACTTTTTGATACAAGCTAATGATGAAAAGGCAAGAGTAGAGAGACTAAATGCATTCAGAGAGTTTGGTTAGCACAGTCTATGATGTGAAAGATGATATTTCCAAGAAAAATGACTTATTGGGGGCAAGAATGATTGTATGGAATTTAGTTTTAATACATTTTGTCATAAATGCAATAGAAACATATAAAAAATAAGAGATACATATAAAGATGAAAAAATTTATATTTTTATTTTAGTCTCACTTATCCACTCACAATCAGACATGCCAAGAATAGTGCCTGACAAATACTATATCTTCATATTAGTTGCATAAAGGAATTTCATTACTAATAGTAACAGTGATTAAGCAACAGAGCTGGGATGTAAGTTTCTGCACTCCCAGAGGACACTTAGTAAAAATGATATATGACAATGAAATGAAATTCATGAAGAGATTACTGATTTTCTAGGGCCTTTGTGTAATTTGTATATGAAAAATTTGTCATGTGGGCAGTTTATATATTACATTTTTAATTGCTTTGTAAAAATTATTTGTTCATTCCAAAAGAATGTGGAATTTTCATTGTAATCAAATTTATAGCAACTATTTAGTGAGCAGTTTTGATCCCTTAATCATTTTTGGATTACCTCTATGGTTAATTATTATTTATCATATGGATTGACCTGAGAGTATCTGGAATCTGAGAATGAAAAAGTGAAGAGGTCAGTAGAGGATAACTAGTGAGGAAAACAGTAGAAGGCTGTCTGGTTTCTCTTAGAAACCCATACTAATGACCTTTCATCTTGGGAATCCGGCCTTTCTTCTACTGAGGTGGTCTGACACTGCCAATTGCTCTTCTTAGGTGCCTCTTTTTCATTAAATGCTTTCAGAAACTACTTTTATTAGAGTTCAATCTAAAGTAGCTTCAGAAAATATTAATAGAAATTCACAAGAGGAAGAATGCAAATACTGTGAACTGAGATGCAATAAGACTTTGAATTCAACATTTCTTAAAGCTCTTTACAAACATTAGCATCTGTAATTAATCCTCTCAATTTCCCCATAAGTCATATTTCATTATTCTTGATTTACAAGCATTAAACTAAAATATTAAGGAATGAAGAGCCTGCATTGTCAGACAAATCTTTTTTTAAGCACTCCTTTCAGCGTGTATTCTCCTTAGAAGCATATTTTCTCCCACATAATTTCTAATTTTTTTATTTATGCCTCCCCAGTTTAACTTCTGATGACCTAATCTATAGGTCCTAATAGTACCTATTACATGACTGTCAGTCTAAAAAGTAAAGTCTCTTATTGTTCCTTGGACATACTATTATATATAATATTTTTTGGTATCAACTTCCTTCAGCTTTCTACACTATCATACAATGAATTTCCTGTATAAAAGAATCTGTTTCCAACATTTCCATTGATATTTTTCATTTATTGATTAAGTAGTCTTGGTAAGTAGGAAGGTATCTTTTTCAAATCAGCTCAGTATAATATTGACTATTGATTATATGGTGTTTCTACAAATACCTTTCTTCATTTTCACATAATCTCTAAAAGTAGGTATCGTTGTTGATTTACAAAAGAGAATAAATTTATTTTGTGTCAGATATGGAAATCTTCTAATTCATGGAGTAGATAATCTTAGAGCTTTCAAATCCTGTGCATACAACTGACTGCAACAATTACTGAAACTTCATAGTTTAGGAGTACCCACAGATACTTGGACCAATTACATCGAAAGTAGTTACCAGTAAACCTCAAAATAGCAAGCTTTTTATTATAGATGTACTAGTGTCCTAGGGGGCCATAACAGAGTACCTCAGACTGGGTGGCTTATGCAGCAGAACTATATTTTCTCACAATTATGGAGAGTAGGAGTCTGAGATCAAAATATCTTTAAAGTTGATTTCTTCTGATGCCTCCTATAAAGACATCATTCAGAAGATTAGGGCTTTACCTAATGATCTTCTTTTCACTTATGACCTCTTTAAACATGCTATCTCCAAATATAGGCACATTCTGATGTACTGAGGGTTAGAACTTCAATATATATATATATCGGGAGGATCCAACGGAGCCCATGCCAAGTACAACAAAAAAATGTAGTAGTTAATATAAATTTAACCTTACACCAAAGAATAATTTATATACTGAGAGAATTTGGGTACATGTTCACAATAAAGAAGTTTTTAATAAAATCATTCTGTGAAATAGAGATATGCCAGAGAAGATAAATTCAGAGAGAAACTGATGTAGTAAGAGTTAAATTTATGCCAGCATATATTTTTTTCAGTTTTGTACAGAAATACAGTTCCATTTGGCAGAAGACCAAAAAAAGGGAGAAAACTTAGGATGTTATTTTGCTTTTGTTCATTTATCCATCTGTCTACATGAACCTTATGACATTGTTTTCCAAATGGAGGCCTTCTAATGCCAGAAACATGGTACTTGGGCTGAAATTATCAATGCTTAGCCAGTTTCAGTTTAAGAGAAGATAATAATACTGGAAAATTCCATTTCTTAAATAAACAAAAAAACTAAAATCTTTAGTAACATTGCTTTGCATAAACATTTTAGCCTTTTAATCCATATTCTATTGTGCTTCATATAAGTACAGACATAGTCTGTTGTTTTTTTTTTTTGATCTGAGGTGGTTCATTCAAATATACCTAGCATTACTGAGGGTACTATATAGCATTTTGAAGCATTACTTTTCATATCAGTTCAATACAAAGAAAAACAAAAGGATTCATTTTGTTGCTGTTCAGTCGCTCATTCGTGCCCGACTCTTTGTGACGCCATGGACTACCACACGCCAGGATTCTGTGTCCTGCACCATCTCCTGGAGATTGCTCAAACTCATGTCCACTGAGTTGGTGATGCCATCTCATCCTCTCTTGTCCCCTTTTCCTAGTGGCCTCAATCTTTTCTGGCATCAGGATCTTTGCCAGTAAGTCAGCTCTTGGCATCCACGGTGATTTTGGAGCTGAAGAAAATAAAGTCCATCACTGTTGCCATTGTTTTTCCATCTATTTGCCATGAAGTGATGGGATCATATGCCATGATCTTTGCTTCTTGAATATTAAGTTTTAAGCCAGCTCTTTCACTCTCCTTTTTCATCTTCATCTAAAGGCTCTTTAGTTCCTCTTCACTTTCTATCAGTAAGGTGGTGTCATCTGCATATCTGAGGTTATTGATATTTCTCTCAGAAATCTTGATTCCAGCTTGAGTTTCAACCAGTCTGCATTTTGAAATATGTACTCTGCATATAAGTTAAATAAGCAGGGTGACAATATACAGCCTTGACATACTCTTTTCCAAATTTGAAACCAGTCCATTGTTCCATGTCCCATTCTAACTGTTGCTTCTTGACCTTCATACAATTTTCCCAGAAGGCAGGTAAAGTGGCCTGGTGTTCCCATCTCTTGAAAAATTTTCCACAGTTTTTCTGTGATCCACACAGTCAAAGGCTTTAGTAGTCCATGAAGCAGAAGTAGATGTGTTTTTCTGGAATTCTCTTGCTTTTTCTATGATCCAACGGATGTTGGAAATTTTGATCTCTGGTTCTTCTGGCTTTACTAAATCTAGCTTGAACTTCTGGAAGTTCTTGGTTCATGTACTGTTGAAGACTAGCTTCAAGGATTTTGAGCATTACCTTGCTACCATGTGAGATGAGTGCAGTTGTTAGGTAGAATGAAACCTGTTCTTTTCCAGTCCTGTGGCCACTGCTGAGTTTTCCAAATTTGCTGGCATACTGAGTGCAGCACTTTCACAGCATCATCTTTTAGGATTTGAAATAACTCAGCTGGATACATTAGTTGTGCCTTATTTTTTCTTATATTTTATTTTAAATTAATTCATTTAAAAGTAACAAATATATCTTTCTTAACCAAAATTCAGCACTTTGCTTGACATTTTTGAGTAATATATTAATGCAAACTGTCAATATTATTGTATTATTATGTGGACAATTGATAATTTTATCGGATTTTTTTGTGTCTTTTTCAGCATCTCAAACCATAATGTTTACCAATAGTAAGGTTGCATTAATTGTTGAAACAACAATGTCTGCTAGTAAATAATACCTATTTATATATACATAATATATATATTAATGCATACATATTTTTTCTAAAAATAAATACATTGTGTATTTCTCATTTTTGTTTCTTAATTATTAAAAGGAATATATATATATACCATATATATAGTTTAATGAGACTACATATGCATAATATATTATATGTATTTTATATCATATTGCTTATATAGGTATATATTTATATCATAAATATAAAGTATATATATACACAGAATATTTTAAAGTATTTAAATAACACTATTTTTCTTCATCTATATCTATATAAGATTTCTTAGTTCATAATTCAGTTGCACAGTCATGTCCGACTCTTTGTGACCCCATGAATTGCAGCACTCCAGGCCTCCCTGTCCATCACCGTCTCCCGGAGTTCACTCAAACTCACCTCCATTGAGTCAGTGATGCCATCCAGCCATCTCATCCTCTGTCGTCCCCTTTTCCTCCTGCTCCCAATCCTTCCCAGCATCAGAGTCTTTTCCAATGAGTCAACTCTTCGCATGAGGTGGCCAAAGTACTGGAGTTTCAGCTTTAGCATCATTCCTTCCAAAGAACACCCAGGGCTGATCTCCTTTAGAATGGACTGGTTGGATCTCCTTGCAGTCCAAGGGACTCTCAAGAGTCTTCTCCAACACCACAGTTCAAAAGCATCAATTCTTCAGCACTCAGCTTTCTCCACAGTCCAACTCTTGCATTCATACATGACCACTGGAAAAACCATAGCCTTGACTAGACGGACCTTTGTTGGCAAAGTAATGTTTCTGCTTTTCAATATGCTATCTAGGTTGGTCATCTAGATTTCTTAAATCTACAATATTTAACAACTTTATGAATTACACATTATTTAACTATTCATATAGTAGACAAAAAATCACTACTTATTTTATTCCTAGCAAAAAGTTTTATATAATTGAAATCATTCTTTATGCATTCTATTTTTATTTATTATTTTTCCCAAATAGAAATAAATAATTGCACTTATAGCTACTGGGACAATATGATTATAATGTAGCAGAGCATCATTTTCCTGTCTTTTTTGAATCATGTTTATAACAGGATTATATATGTTATAAATACATAGCAATACATCGATATACATAGTAATGATATCTTCCAGTGAACGATGTCAAATTCGTGATCTCCAAAGATTTAGCTTCGGTACCAGGGACCAGGCTAGATCACTGCTTTTGTGTAGCAGAGTTTTATTAAAGTATGAAAAGGGACAGAGAAAGGTTCTGACAGAGACATCAGAAGGGGGATGGAGAGTGCCCCCTCTCTAGACTAAGCAAGGGAGTTACATACTTTTTAATTGTTTACTACAATAAATCAAAAGAATGTCTCTAGGTTGTAAAGATCTTACTAGACCCATTCCCACAATTTACATTTTAAAATGACCGGATTAGTCAGAAGGTTCTCAAGAAGGAGAAACTGTTTACAAGCAGGATACATTGTTGTTATATAATCTTACTAAGGAATGCAGAAAAAAACGTTTGTCCTTTGCTCCTCCTTGAGGATTCCAGACCCTTATCTCTTCCTTAAGAGCCCCAGAAGCCTTTCTCCTCCTCGGGGACCCTGGACTTCTTACCAACCTGCCAAGAAATTGGCTCTCTTAGTAATATCTATTACTAAGAGCGGCGAGCAGTGGCAGCACGGTGCTGGAGCCGTGAGTGGCTCCGAGGAGATACTCCCCATCCAAGGTAAGGAGTAGCAGCTGAGCTGTGCTGGAGCAGCCGTGAAGAGATACCCCACGTCCAACATAAGAGAAACCCCAGTAAGATGGTAGGCACTGAAAGAGGGCATCAGAGGGCAGACAGACTGAAACTACAATCACAGAAAACTAACCAATCTAATCACATGGACCACAGCCTTGTCTAACTCAATGACACTAAGCCTTGCCATGTAGGGCCACCCAAGATGGACAGGTCATGGTGGAGAGTTCCGACAAAATGTGGTCCACTGGAGAAGAGAATGGCAAACCACTTCAGTATTCTTGCCTTGAGAACCCATGAACAGTATGAAAAGGAAAAAAGATAGGACACTGAAAGATGAACTCCCAAGGTGGGTAGGTGCCCAACATGCTACTGGAGATCAGTGGAGAAATAACTCCAGAAAGAATGAAGGGATGGAGCCAAAGCAAAAACAACACCCAATTGTGGATGTGAATGGTGATAGAAGCAAGGTCCAATTCTATAAAGAGCAATATTGCATAGGAACCTGGAATGTCAGGTCCATGAATAAGGCAAATTAGAAGTGGTCAAACAGGAGATGGCAAGAGTGAATGTCAACATTTTAAGAATCAGCAAACTAAAATGGACTGGAATGGATGAATTTAACTCAGGTGACCATTAATTATATCTACTACTATGGGCAAGAATCCCTTAGAAGAAATGGAGTAGCCATCAAGTCAACAAAAGAGTCTGAAATGAGTACTTGGATGCAATCTCAAAAATGACAGAATGATATCTGTTCATTTCCAAGCCAAATCATCCCATATCACAGTAATCCAAGTCATGCCCCAACCAGTAATGCTGAAGAAGCTGAAGTTGAACAGTTCTGTGAAGACCTACAAAACCTTTTAGAACTAATATCCAAAAAAGATGTCGTTTTCATTCTAGGGAATGCAAAAGTAGCAAGTCAAGAAACACCTGGAGTAACAGGCAAATTTGGCCTTGGAATCCAGAATGAAACAGGGCAAAGGCTAATAGAGTTTTGCCAAGAAAACACACGGGTCATAGCAAACACCCTCTTCCAACAACACAAGAGAAGACTCTACACATGGACATCACCAGATGGTCAACACCAAAATCAGATTGATTATATTCTTTGCAGCCAAAGATGGAGAAGCTCTATAGAGTCAGCAAAAACAAGACCAGGAGCTGACAGTGGCTCAGATCATGAACTCCTTATTGCCAAATTCAGACTTAAATTGAAGAAAGTAGGGAAAACCACTAGACCATTCAGGTATGACCTAAATCAAATCCTAAATCAAATCAATTACACAGTGGAAGTGAGAAATTGATTTAAGGGACTAGATCTGATAGAGTGCCTGATGAACTATGGACAGAGGTTCGTGACATTGTACAGGAGACAGGGATCAAGACCATCCCCAAGAAAAAGAAATGCAAAAAAGTAAAATGTCTGTTTGAGGAGGCCTTACAAACAGTTGTGAAAAATAGAGAAGCCATAAGCAAAGGAGAAAAGGAAAGATATAAGCATCTGAATGCAGAGTCCCAAAGAATAGCAAGGAGAGATAAGAAAGCCTTCCTAAGGGATCAGTGCAAATAAATAAAGGAAAATAATAGAATTGGGAAAGGAGTACGTCAAGGCTGTATGTTGTCACGCTGCTTATTTAACTTATATGCAGAGTACATCATGAGAAATGCTGGGCTGGAGGAAGCACAAGCTGAAATAAAAATTTCTGGGAATAATATCAATAACCTCACATATACAGAAGACACCACCCTTATGGCAGAAAGTGAAGAAGACCTAAAAAGCCTCTTGATGAAAGTGAAAGAGGAGAATGAAAAGGTTGGCTTAAAAATCAACATTCAGAAAACTAAGATCATGACATCTGGTCCCATATCTTCATGGCAAATAGATGGGGAAACAGTGGAAACAGTGGCTGACTTTTTTCTTTTTCTTTTTTTTTTTTTTTTTTTTTGCGTTCCCAAATCACTGCAGATGGTGATTGCAGCATGAAATTAAAAGACGTTTACTCCTTGGAAGGAAAGTTATGACCAACCTAGACAGCATATTAAAAAGCAGAGACATTACTTTGCCAACAAAGGTCCATCTAGTCAAGACTATGGCTATTCCAGTAGTCATGTATGGATGTGAGAGTTGGACTTTAAAGAAAGCTGAGTGCCGAAGAATTGATGCTTTTGAGCTGTGGTGTTGGAAGACTGTTTGTTGAGAGTCCGTTGGACTGCAAGGAGATCCAACCAGTCCTTTCTAAAGGAGATCAGTCCTGTGTGTTCATTGGAAGGACTTATGTTGAGGCTGAAATTCCAATACTTTGGCCACCTGATGCAAAGAGCTGACTCATTTGAAAAGACCTTGATGCTGGGAAAGATTGAGGGCAGGAGGAGAAGGGGATGACAGAGGATGAGATGGTTGGATGGCATCACTGACTCAATGGACATGGTTTTGGGTTGACTCCGGGAGTTGGTGATGGACAGGGAGGCTTGGCTTGCTGTGGTTGATGGGGTCACAAAGAGTTGGACACGATTGTGTGACTGAACTGAACTAATAGCCATACAGGGGACATGATCAGGAAGAGGAAGAACATCATAGGATGCATTTTACTTATCTGAGGGAGATTTGATGGGGCTCTGCCTGAACAAGAGTCTGTGGTCTTCAAGAGGTTCACAGGAATAGTTGTCCTCTGGTTTTGGAGTCTCAGTCACCATGTCCCCCTCCTGTAGGTCATAGGATTTTATTCTAAAAGTATGGACCCAGGCAGACAGACTGTTAACTTTTGCAGCAATTGAGGTTACTAGGACAACCTGATATGGCCCTATCCATTTTGGAGAGCTGGCTTGCACTACCTATTTCTTGCCAGGTCTTTACCAATACTTGATCCCTCAGCTCTACTTGAGGATTTTTCAAGTCTTCCTGTGGTCTAGGGAGGATCTATTCTCCATATTGTTGGAGTTCTTGTTGAAACTTTCCCAGGTCAATTACATGTTTTCGGAGTGTATTGCTGTCCTCATCAAAAAACAAATCAAAGTTAAGAATGGACGTGCAAACATCATAAGTCCGTTCATCATTTCATTAATAATAGTGGCCACTTGAGGGCTGCCCATACCCTCATGAGGCTTATGGGTAGCATATGGATCCATTTATTATGTGTTTCTTGACATAGTTTGGTGAGAGTCCTTTTAAGAGTCTGGTTGGCTCTCTCCACCTTTCCCAAGACTTGAGGCCACCAGGATGAATGGAAGTGGTATTTGATTCCTAAGCATGCGGGCCAGTTCTGGGATATTGTGGCTATAAATGAGGGCCCATTGTCACTCTGAAGTGATTGAGGCAGCCCAAACCTAGGCACTGTCTCCTTCAGCAGAGCTTTACAGGCTTCTGTAGCTCTCTCTGTCCTAGTAAGGAATGTTTCAGTCCATCTTGTGAATGTGTCAATAGGTAAGTCACTTCAGTCGTGTCCAACTCTGTGCGACCCCATAGATGGCAGCCCACCAGCCTCCCCCATCCCTGGGATTCTCCAGGCAGGAACACTGGAGTGGGTTGCCATTTCCTTCTCCAATGCATGAAAGTGAAAAGTGAAAGTGAAGTCACTCAGTCGTGTCCCACTCTTTGCAACCCCATGGACTGCAGCCTACCAGGCTCCTCCGTCCATGGGATTTTCCAGGCAAGAGTACTGGAGTGGGGTGCCATTGCCTTCTCCAGAATGTGTCAATAAGGACTAGCAAATAAGAGAACCTTGGGTCTTTGGCATGGCTGTAAAATCCACCTGCCAGTCCTCTCCTGGGTATGATCTCCAATGTTGGAGAGGTTTAATTAGAGGAGGTGGCAAGGGTTTGGTTTTTGGATTATTTCTTAGGTATCACAATTTTGTGTGACCTGTTGAACAACCTTAGCCAACTGGGAATGGTAGAGAATAAGCTTGAGCAAGGTTTAGAGATTATCTTTTCCAAAATGGGTACTTTTATGTAAGGTGTTAGTAATTTTCCAAACCTGAGAGCCAGGGAGTATTATTTGGGCCTGATCAGTCTGAAACCACCCATATGACCCAATCTCCCAGCCCTGCTTGGCATATCAGGAATGTTCCTCTGGGGTATAATTTGGAGTCAGAGTTTCCTTGGGGAAAAGCAGGCAGATAGCAGTGACCAGGGCAGCTTTCCTAGTGGCTTGTTTTGCCTCTTGATCAGCTTTCCTATTTCTCTGGGCCTCCTTTTTTTGCCCCTTTTGGTGAACCTTGAAGTGGAGGACAGCTAATTTAGCAGGAAGTTTGACTGCCTCCAGGAACCTGAGAATGAGCTCTTTGTGTTTAATAGGAGAGCTTCGAGCACTGAGCATCCCTCTTTCCTTCCAAATTGCTGCATGGGCATGCAGGATGAGGGAAGCATACTTACAGTCCATATACACATTAATCCTATTTCCTTCCCCTAATTCCAAAGCTCTTGTCAGGGCAAAAAGTTTAGCTTTCTGGGCTGAGGTGCCTAGGGGAAGAGACCCACTTTCCAAAGTTTCTTCTAGGTTCACTACATCATAACCCGCTTTCCTCTCTCCTTTTTCTACAAAACTACTGCCATTTGTATACCATTCTTCCTGTGGGTCAGAAAAAGTTGTCTGTGATAGGTCAGGGCAAGAAAAGTATAACTTGTTTATGATTTGCATGCATTGGTGATCCAGAGGGGGAATAGGGATACCTGGCATTAAGGTGGCTGGATTTAAAGCCTGACAGACCCTCAACTTTATTTCTGGAGTGTCAAGGAGGAGGACTTGGTATTGGGTGATCCTTCCCCCTGTCATCCATCTATCCTCTTTAGTGACCAAGACTGCTTGTGCCTGGTCAGGTGTATACATTTAAGCTGATCCTGTGTACACCCAGGGTCAGCTTAAATGCCTCTTTAACCATAAGAGCAGTGGCCGCTACTGCCCGGAGGCAAGTGGGCCACCGTCTGGCCATCTTGTCTAGTTGTTTTGAGAGATAAGCCATGGGTTGTAAAACCTGCCCCATCATTTGCCCTAACATCCCAAGAGTAGTTCCTATCCTTTCAGAGAAATACAGCCTGAAAGTCTTTTCCAGGTTTGGGAGGCTTAAAGCTGGGGCTGTAGTGATAGACTCTTTCAGGGCATTAAAGACAACCTTGCAGGTCTCATCCCAACCAAGTCTCTTCCTCTTTCCTCTTAACTTCTCATATAGCAGCTGGGCCAGATTTCCATAACCAGGGATCCAGATCCTGCAAAACCCATTTGTTCCTAAAAATCCCCTAAGCTGCTTTTTCATTTAGGGATATCGGGTATTTAAGATGAGGGATGTCCTCTGGTGGTTGAACATTCTTTTTCCCTCCATTCTTATAAATGCAAGGTATTTTACTTGGGTAAAGCTAATCTGGGCTTTTTTGGGGGATAGTCAATAACACTTTTCATAAAGGAAATTTAAAGTTTAATAGTATCCATTTGAGAGCTGGTAAAATCTGCAATAGCTATGAGCAAGTCATCCACATACGGTAATAGATTACTGTTTGTTAAGGTTAATTCCCTTAGTTCTCTTCCCAAGAAAGTCCCCAAAATATGAGGGCTGTACCTAAATCCTTGTGGTAGTTGAGTCCAGCAAAGTTGTATGGCCTCTCTTGTTCCCAGGTCCCGCCACTCAAAGGCAGATTTTGGGATTCAGGATGGAGAGGAATGCAAAAGAAAGCAACCTTAGGGTCCAAGACTGAGAAGCATTTAGCATTTCCTGGGACTTGGGATAGGAGGGTATAAGGGTTTGGGACTATGTGGTGGTTGGGAACCACAGCTTTGTTAACAGCTCTTAGATCCTGGACAAATCGATAAGATCCATCTGGTTTTTTAACAGGCAAGATTAGAGTATTTCAGGGAGACTCCTAGGTGATTAGAATTCCAATATCTCAGTATTTGTTAACTAATGGTCTAAGACCCTCAAGAGCTTCTGGTTTTAAGAGATATTGTCTTTTCCAGGGGTAGGAAGAATTTGGCCTAGAAGAATCTTCACTGGTGCAACATTTATGGATAGGCCAGGGCTGGAGACATCCCACACCTGGGGACTGACCTCATCTAAGAAAGGGACAGACTCCTCCTTTTCTACAGCTGACTGCAAATGTTCAGACACTAGGCAAAGGAATTTATTGGCTTCTAGTTCTCCCCAAGTCACTCTGGTCTGGAGGTGGCAAAGAAGGTCCCTCCCCAGTAGGGGAGCAGGGCATCCAGGGATGTATAAGAAGCGGTGGGTTCCTTGCCAATTGCCCACCTTACAATGGAGGGGCTTAGTAAAATTTCGGCTTTGGGGTTTTCCATCTACCCCCATCACCATCTTAGTCAGGGAGTCTAAAGGTCCTAGTAGGAAAGGAAGAAGAGAGAAGGCAGCCCCCATGTCCAAAAGAGAGTTCACATCCTTACCTTCTACTTGTAGAGTCACCCAAGGGTTGAGAAGAGTGATCTGGATATCACCATTCGCAGGGGTTTCTCGAGCTGCTGAGAATCATCAGTCCAGGTCGCCCAGGACTAACACAGAGGGAGCAGGTGTAGGGGTCTTCATAAGCCTTCCCTTAGGGCAATATGGAAACTCCCCTTCCCAATGCCCATCTTCTCTGCAGTAGGCACACTGGGTGCGTCTCAGCTGTGGTGGATTTCTAAGATCCTTTTTTCTTCCTTGCTCTCCCCATGAATCTCACATAGTGACAGGATGAATCAAGGCCAGGATTTTAGCCTGTTGTCAGGCCAAGGCTTGGGTCTGCCTCTCTATTTCCCTATCTTTTCAGACTTCCTTTTGTTCCCTTTGGGCTTCCTCCTCCCAGTCCCTATTCAAAAACACCCTATTTTCCTCCTCCACCAAATCGGAGATTGGAGTCTCTGGTCCTTTTCCCAGTTTTTGCATTTTCTCCTTACGTCCGGGGCTGCCTGTGTTATGAAGGAATGGGCCAACAGGACTCTTGCTTCCATATTTTTTAGATATTCCTGGGTGAAGTTTTTAAAGGCCTCTGCGAGTCTTCCCCAAAAAAGAGCTGGATTTTCATTCTCTCCCTGTGTATCCACTTCTATCTTATTATAATTAACGACCTTTTGGACACCCCGGGTCATTCCCTGTAGTAGGCAAGTAGTGAGGTGTCTTAAGGATTTCTTTCCCACACTTGTATTGGGATCCCATCTGGCTCTTTAGAGGGGATATCCTCTTCAGCAAGGGCCAGACTGACATCCACCCGTTGTCTTTCATCAGCCACTTTTCTAGCCTGATCTAGGATTCTAGCTTTTTCTTCATCATTACAACACTGGGTGAGGATGGCCAATATATCCAGGTGAGGGAGAAGTTAAGGCTAAGGTGCTCAAAGTCATCCCTACATTTTTGGGGATTCTCAGAACATGAACCCAATTGCTCCGTACATTGGACAAAGTCTTGCATAGAAAAAGGAACATGAATGTGCATAGTTTTACCCTCCCCATCCAGTACCTCTCTTAGGGGGCAGATTTTGTCTGAGGATGACCTTTCCTTCTGTAGAGGGCAAAGCTTACTTCCAGATCTTAATGCCATGGGGGAAGGGACAAATGGAGGCCGAGCCGAGGTGACTGTAAGCAACTTTCCTTCTGGTTCCGTGACTTCCAGGCTGGTCTGAACTTCCTTTCCCTGTGACCTCTCTGCCCAAGCTGAGGGGGATCAAAAGAAGGTCAAGGGGATCTCCTGCTTCAGAGCTTGCCAAAAGAACTTTGAAAGAGCATTTATCAAAGTCTTCAAGCTTATATTTTCTCTTTTTTCGGAATCCTGGTTAGAGGGCCACAAAGGCCTGGGCATTGAGAACCTGCTTCTATTTTCCCTTTCATTTGCAGTATAGACTGAGCTGTAAAATAGTGTTGAATCCAAGTGACCCCGACTGGGGCCATTTTCCCCCTCTTCCCCAGGAGTAAGTAGGCCAGTATCGAGTACAGTATTTGATTTTTTTTTTTTTTTCTTTTTTTAGCCCTTCCAGCTGGTATCCCTCCCAGTGGACCAAAAGATATCCCAGCAGGGTGTTTAAAGGGAAGCTAGGCTTATTTCCCATTTTAATGGTGATATAGTTTATATCTAGTTCCCAGGGGACCAGTACTGGGGTGGATGTCCCATATCTGACTCTAGAGAGATTGTGAGCTCTCTCCTGGTCCCAAAGTGTCTCATTGTATATGCGCTAAAGGTAGTGTTCAGTAGTAAATACAATCAACAGGGCTATAGGACTGGTCCTGAAAGGTTAATTAACTCCTAAACATATGTTTAGTGTGTTCATTTTCACCCAAGATCAGATGAGACTATACTGAACCCCATCAATCACTTCCACGTGGAAGCATTCAGCTAAATGGGTGAATTTATAGAAACAGGGCACCCAATAAAGGGCTTCTAATGATCTCCCCTAGAACAGAAAACACAATTGATGGGGAGGAGAGAGCATAGCCTCTCAGAAAATCTTACAAAGACCCAGAACTTCAGGCTGAGTATCGACAGTCAGAATAAACGGGTCTTCAAAGAGAGCAAAAGAGGCCAGGTTGAGATAGAAAGAGTGGGGAGAGAAAAGAGGTCTAAGAGTGGGGGAGAGAAAGAGAAAAAAAGGGGTGGCCTTACAGACATCTCCAGCCACTTGCAGATAACTAGGTATTACAGGACATTTCCCTGGGCCTCCAGAGAATGGAGGACTGGAACTCAGACCAACCAGAACTGAAATTCAAGTTCTCTGCCAAGAGGAGGTGCTCAGACTCCAATCTTCAGCTCAGATTGAGGCCCTTCAACCAGATTCCTGCATCCAGGACTGGGGGACAGGAAAAAATAGAATAGGATAGGATGGGTTGAAAAGAGGGGTGAGATAAAAGGGGTCAATAAAATCTCTTTTTCCTTACCTGGTCAGGGCACTCTGGTCAGTTGTCTGTGTCAGGAGGAGACCAGGGACAAATGGGTCCCAGTTGCGGCCACTGGGTCAGGTATGAGGCAGGCAAGATGGTCCTGGAGTACCCTGAGCAGTCCGGATATCAGCCGCAGTAAAAATGGGAGTCCCTTCATGGTTGCCAGTTGTTGTAGGAATGGAGGCCCCCTCCAGGGCCCCAAGAGTGGGCTCTTGTCTAACACTCAGAAAAGAATTGTTTGAGGAGACATGTGCTGACAAAACAAGAGACTATTGGAAGAAGGCACCTGGGCAAACAGCAGAAGGGTAAGGGTAACCAGGAGAACTGCTCTGCCACATGGCTCGCAGTCTTGGGTTTAGTTTCCAGGTTGTCATTGGCCAATCGTTCTGACTCGGAGTCCTTCCTGGTGGCACTTGCCTCACTCAGCCAAGATGAATGCTAGTGAGAGGGATTCTGGGAGGTGGACAGACATGTGGTGTCTTTGACCTTTCCCAAACTCTTGCAGTTGGTGGTGGCTTATTAGTTCCGTGTTCCTCCCAGGACTTCCTGTCATAAAACAACTCATGCAAATGGTTACTAGAGAGCCTGGACAGGGTGGGCAGTTTCAGTAAGCATGCTTCCCCTAACAGAGGCATATTACAGGTTTGATCTTTATTCTGACTCCTTGTGTTTTCTGGACTTTGTTTTTGATCTTTAGCTGTGTCCTAAACTGAGAATCTTCCTCTGGCTAGGGGAGTTAGAGGTGAGAAATAGATTTATTTTCTAACGTAGAAAGTCCAAATCCTCTAAATTTTACATACATATTCCCTAGTTGTTGTTGTTTTTAAGATTATCTGCTTTTTGTAGTAATTAAATACATGCAAGTAAGAGAAAACAGCTTACATTTTCAGTGTTCTTCACAAAGATACCTTTGTCCAAGTGTAAAGGTTTTAGATGCCACTCTTGATTTCTCTTTTAATCACTCTCTCTGAAGAAGACAGAAATTCTCCAGCAAGACACAATATGTAACCAAATGTAAACATGAAGAAACAACCTGATGAGAATTTTTTTTTTTACCAAAAATCCTTTTCTTTTCAAGTAGTTTCTTAATGGAAAAAGCAAACAAACAAAAAGTGAAGTAACAAAGTATTCATATTTTAAATATTTAAATCTTTTAAATCCAGCTTTATTTACATAACACTGAAAAGCTTACACATTTTCTCAGGTGTATCTTGTAGTAATAATTTAATTTAATTTATATGAATGGGTAAATCATGAAATATATGAATTTAGCTTTGAGTTTACAGCAAGAGAGGTTAATATAATTAATATTATATAATCTAAATATAGTTGTAGGACTTAATACACTCTGTAATTTTTTATGAGTGTGAATTTGCACAAGACAGTGAATTCTCTATGAGGAATTTTGATGCTACTTTTCTTTCTAGGTCTCAAAATTTTGAATGTCTGTCATGTTAATGGACTTTATTTACATGTTTTAAAATGAGATGAATATAAAAGTCCTCAGCTACACATTCAGCTAATAATAATTCCATTTAGCCCAGACCAAAGAGATTTCCAGTATTCTCTCCTTTAGTCAGGTTTCTAAAAGAAGGATAGAAATAGATGATGGAGGTTTTTTCTAATTTTCTATAACAGATACTGATAAAATGACTCCTGTCAAAAAGTTGCAAATAATACTAAAAACAGCAAAGACTCTGAAAATAGATCATTCTGATGACAAAGATTCCTAGTCCTTTTTTTCCCCCTTTTATAGTCAAGGCTATGGTTTTTCCTGTGGTCATGTATGGATGTGAGAGTTGGACTGTGAAGAAAGCTGAGAGCCGAAGAATTTATGCTTTTTGAACTGTGGTGTTGGAGAAGACTCTTGAGAGTCCCTTGGACTGCAAGGAGATCCAGCTGGTCCATTCTGAAGGAGATCAGCCCTGGGATTTCTTTGGAAGGAATGATGCTAAAGCTGAAACTCCAGTACTTTAGCCACCTTATGCAAAGAGTTGACTCATTGGAAAAGACTCTGATGCTGGGAGGGATTGGGGGCAAGAGGAAAAGGGGACGACAGAGGATGAGATGGCTGGATGGCATCACCGACTCGATGGACATGAGTTTGAGTGAACTCCGGGAGTTGGTGATGGACAGGGAGGCCTGACGTGCTGCGATTCATGGGATCGCAAAGAGTTGGACATGACTGAGCGACTGAACTGAACTGAACTGACAGTGAATTTTGAATAACTGCTTTTTAACACTATGAAGAAAATTCAGCTTATATATAACTTTTATGTAATGGTTTTGAATTCTGACCAAAATACATAATTTGTATCAAGGCTTAGCAAGGGTCATATTAGGATATTAGTGTACTTCATTTGATCAGCATCAGAATTAATCATTGATCAGCTGGGTTAACTTGATTTACATGTAAAACTGTGCAGAGTTCATTTTATTCTTTTTGACGTGAACACTAGAAATTGTAAAGGCATTAAAGCTATGCTCAAGTGATTTCAGATTAAAACAAAAGAGTCTGGGTACTCAAGCTTTAATCAAAAGCTCAGTCTTCACATATTTATATGCAGAATTTCAGCAGTATTTATCAAATAAAAAAGGCACCCTACCCTGATGCTCTGTGATGACCTAGAGGGGTGGGATGGGGGTGGGAGGGAAGCTGAAAAGGAAGGGAATTTCTGTATCAACATCTTTGTCTGTATCTTTGTCTGTGTCTACACTTATGGCTGATTCATGTTGTTGTACAGCAGAAATCAACAGATTATAAATCAATTACCCTCCAATTAAAAAAAAAATCAATGTCTTTACTAACAGCTATTTAACCTATATTTTTGAATGTTATATAGCATTTACTTCTTTTTGAGCTGAGAGCTGCCTTACAAACACAAATTTATCAGTTTAAACAAAGCCATCTCAAAAGACTACAGAAGCATTGGTCCACTCACCATGACAAAATACAACAATACACTGGTTTCCCACCAGATAGAGGAGAGTAATGGGTAACAGACATACAAGAAAACAATGGTCATGATCCTTGTCATCAAGGAGATTAAAAACTGGTTGAACTGCAGTGCAACACGTTTTACCAATAGGATAATTAAGGACTTGAAAATATTTGATTAACAATGAGCAATAATTTCCATCAGTGTATCAAGGGAGATTAAAAGCTTTTCTAATAGAAATACAAAACCAAAATTTTTCATTAAGTGATATGCTGTAAGTTCTTTTAACTGACATTAAAGACAATAGAGATTGATACTTCAAGCAGAAAAGCAAACTTGTGGTAGAAAGCTTAAAAAGGACAATCGTCTACCTATCTCAATTGTCAATACCTGTCACTTAGGTGACTAAAACCTAAGGGGTGTGGCTCTTTGGAAAGAATGTATTAGGGAAGTGGGGAGACAAGTATCCAGACTTTAAGGTGCAGCATTTCTAGCCTGTTCCAGGAACAACATATGCCAGCATGGTTGTTACAAAAGGATAGTGAGATAAGGTTAGAGAGGAGGTGCTGAAGGACTGGAACTCTGCAGAACCTCATAGTATTTGTAAGACTGAATGTGAAACAATTCCTAATTTAATCCCTTGGTCATTTTTTATTTAATATATAAAATATTTAAATAAATAAAATGAGGCAAAGTTTATATTAAAAGTACTACTCCAGGCTAACTTTGTTAATGAGGTAAATCTTTAGCCACTGGTGAATTCTTGGAAGAGAGTCCAGAGGAGGTAGCTTCCAGCACTCCAGAGAGGGAAAGAGTGCATTAGGGGAGTGAGCAAGTTGGTAAGAAACACATCCCTAAAAGAAGATTCAGAAAATGGACATAACCAGCTGAAGTGGGGGAAAAACCATAAAAAATCCAACATTGCTTGCTGATGATTTTTTTCCTCAAAAATTAGTCCTTGCATTCATCTGTAGATTTTTCTACAGTCTCTACTAAAAATGATCTCAACAGCTATATTTGCTGAGCTAGCCATATGCTACCAACTGATGATCTAGACTCTAGGAAATTTTTGTATGTGTATGTGACTATTTTCAATTTTAAAAGTGTTTTTTTCACACATTTACCATGAAGTGAGATTCATAATGTTCAAAATGCCTTATAGGCAATAAGTCTGCATCTGCTAACATGTCCCAGTATTTCCTTTACTTATCAAAACTCTGTTAACCTTAACACAATGATATGAAAATGAAAATAATTCTCTTGTAAACATCCTTCAACTTATAAGCTATAAAGAGTATGACTTAAAATGATTTACAGTAAATATTTACTGAGATTATATAAAAGTGCCCACCACATCTTAGATCATCTTTTAGAAAGCAAATATGATTATTATTGTTAATGTTTATTCGTGTGGGTGAAGCTTACCCAAGGTGACCTTAGTCTTAAAAATTGGAGCTAAGATATGCCTATAAAAAGCTATAGAACTCTATGTTTGGATTATCTACTCAGTCCTTTATTCACTTATTGATCTGTTTCCAATCTTATATCTCTTGGTATAAGTAGGTTTATATTGTAAATTGTCTATAACATTGTAAATTATTTTTCTTCTAATATTCAAGTTGTTGGTTCTTTTTGGGTTTTTTAATTTATTTTGCAGATAGCCAGAAAACATCAACCATGCCAAACCTTAATATTTTGACCCTGCAGATAGTTATAGTTCTATTAACATTGTAAAATGCTTAATTCCCTTACACTATTTCCATATTTATGGTAGTTATGTATCAATATGAGTATCAGAGTTTTTGGTGCTTCAATTTCTTTGCTTTATGTATTATGAGACAATTTTTTACTCCTGTGAAATAATTAAATGTATATTATTTGACCAGGAGAAATGATAAGGTTGAAATAATGTTTTATTCTGCATTGACTTTCTATATATTACCATTAATTATAGTTTTCTGTGAAAAGGAATAACATTTTTGTACTTTTCCATTGTTATATACAATTTGGTAGCATTTTACTTTGACCTTTTTAAAAAATAAAACCTAAATGTTATATTAAAGTGCTTTTAAAAACAAAGTGTCAGATATTTAGCCATTATGAGGAATGAAAAGGCTTTAAAAAGTTTCAATTATTTATATGTATGTATATTACACTTTCAAATATATTTGGTTTATAAAAATATAATAAATTAAATTTTGTTTTCATGTGAAACTCAATTACTCTAACTTTTAGAAATGAAAGGTTAAATATAAATTAAAGAGTTAGAAAATTCACTATGTTATATTTCAATGAATGTGGTATACCACAGCACGCATTTCTGAGCTCTCAGGGCTGTGGGTTTGTAATGGTTCATGGCACTGCCAGTAATGAGTCTGCAGGGAGCTTTGCTATAAATGCCCTGATTCTTTCATTTGCTCTCTTCCTGGTGCATGATGGGATGCCTAACTGTGTGAAATCAAGCCATGGATTATCCATTTACTGCCACTTTATCCCAGGGGACATGAACTTGAAAATAAATAGGCCTTGCTCTTGTAATAAATTTGCAGCAAAATGTGTTTGTATCTCCAGTGAAAAAATGACAAGTCAAATTTATTTAGAATTTGAAAATGTCACTTTTTGCTAAAACATTGTAACTCTTTAATGACTGGGATTGTGCAAATACTAAAAATACACATAGTATATTTTTGATGCAGTGTGTTCTATAATAATTTGCATTTATATTTACCTTAGTGTATACTCATCTTTATAAATAAGGCTCAGTCTTCTTGGAAAGATTTTATATTAATCAGTGATTGTTGATGTGTAATGAGTTGATTCAATTATAAGAAAGCTTAACTCCACAGGAGCTTATCTATATAGGTAATATCAGGAAACTTCTTCCTGTGTAATTTTATTATCTGACTAAATTGTCACTGCTTTGAAAGTTTAATGTGATGTCTATTTTCTAATGGTGAATAGTGTTGCTATAATTTATATATAACTGAACATGACTATATTAATATGCAGTCTTTTAATTGGCTACCTGATGTGAAGAGCCGACTCATTGGAAAAGAGTCTGATGTTGGGAAAGGTTGAGGAAAGAAGAAAAAGGAAAGGCAGAGAGTGAGATAGTTGGAAGGCATCACTGACTGATTCAATGGACATGAGTTTGAGCAAACTCCGGGAGATAGTGAATGACGGGGAAGTCTGGCATGCTGCAGTTGATGGGGTCACAAAAGAGTCGGACACGACTTAGTGATTGAAAAATAACAATTGAATTAGTAAACTAGAACAGTCAGAAATACTAATAAATTTATATTTAAGTACCATATTAAAATGTTACACATGCTGTGTTTTTTATAGTTTAGTCATAAAGAACTTGAAAGACTAATTTTGTTCAGAAAGAACAAATTGAAGCAGAATAATCACTTTTCAGAAACTTTCATTAAAAACATGATGTATACCTGATGCTGAATTTACTCTCCCTCATTCAGGTGACCCTGTCACCCAATATTATGGCTTTAAGCAACAGTGTATAGTTTAGCTTTTCAAATAAGATCCTCTACAGATGTGATTGGACTTATTCAAAAACTAATTCTAAAACATGGTGTTTATATACCAACTTCCCATGGTATTTTCTTAGGAAATTATATCTCAAAATGCTTGGGTACAAATGAAATTTTGTTAAAACAAGAAGCACAATCTTTGGATTGCAGAGTAAACTGTGTGTGAAAGTTCTCTGTCAATTCTTTAAAAAGTCTCATAGATTCTGGGAGTCTGTGAAAACCTTTCGTGTCACAAAATTTCCAATTATTTAAAAATTATGCTGTGATATCTACCTCTTATAGATAAACTTCCAGGAATGTGAAGAAATAAGTACCTACTTTTAAAGTTTTAAAATGTTATTTGAAAAAAAAATACATTAACCTTATCTAATTTTCCCTGTGTTAGAGTATTAGAAATATTAATACACTTTGAGATGATAAGAGGTATTTATTTCATCTCAGGTTAATTATCAGTCATTAGTTTCCATGTGCTGGGGAACCTGACAAGTGTTGCCTTGCAAATGAGGGAAATGCTCTAAAGCTAAACAGCATAGCTCATTAATACCTGCTGTGTCCTCTAAGAGAAACTGCCATAGACCTTACAAAGAGAGGGCAGAACAGGTCCATAATACCATCCTTCCCTGTACCCCACCTCCATTTCCTCCCTGCCTATTTAATCAGAGTATAGAAACTCTAAGAGAAATTTCAGATGCATGGGCTTTTCAGGCAAGAAATATTACAGATGGTTGTCATTTCCTTCTACAGGGGATATTCCTGATCCAGGGATAGAATCTGTGTCTCCTATGTCTCCTGCATTATAGGCAGGTTCTTTATCCACTAAGCCATTGTGGCTCATTAAAACTTCAGATAATAGAGTCTTTAGATGGAGATATGCATGTTTATTTTTTGGTACTCCTTACAGAAGGAGTTGGTGAGAGATTGCTTACAATGCTTCCTTGCAGAAAAGGTGATGCCTATAGTCAGAAAAACCAGTATCACGTGATCTGGTGGGAAAATACTTATCGACGGCCCTTGAACTTCATTTGCACTAGGCATGGAAAGAGAACTTGAGTGAGTTAGTCTGGAGAGAGGGTGAGAGGGTCAGCAGAATTTTATATCACATATTCTAATTGTTAATTCAAATCACAATAAAATCCTAGTGTTTCATTCCCTTAACTGTCATCCTAACATCCTTAAACATCCTCATTGATTTTCTCCCTTTGTTCTTCTGAGCAGTTACTAACCTTCCTTCTTTTCAAAAACCCACTTTAAGATATCTTTATTTTCCTTTTGAAGAATTTTTGACTTGAAAATACAAGACCTTCCCGGTTATATGCATATCAATTCTATTGTTTTAGAAAGAGAAATGAAGTTAGGTGTGGAGTGGATGTTTACAAGTTAGGCTGCAAAATCAATGCATGAAAAACTTGGTTTTGACAGAACGTGTATTCTGGTTACTGATCAGTGTCTTCAATCTGTACGAAGATCTTTATTAAGAGAGTGAGCCTTTTTCAAACTGTTGAATCTGTGTTAATGTGTGGGACTAAGAGTACTGAGAGTCTGCAATTTAACTGTAAAACTAATTTAAAAGACACCTAATCTCATACTCAATACCCATCATCAATCTATGGACTTCCAGTTGATCTGAGGCCAAACAGTATATAAAAGAATAAAAAAAAAAAATCACAAGTTCTGTACATTTAATAACTGACCATTAACTCTGAAATCTCCCTCTCTTAAAATTTAGATTAATAAAATCAGTCAAGACTCTTATATGTAATCTATCTCAGATAAAATCTCAGGTAAAAAAGTACTATTAACATATGCTTTTAATATATGTGAATAGTGCTTTTTAATATGTATATATCAGTAAACTAATTGTCACATTTTTATAAAATTATATATAAGTGCAGATTTCTGGAAAGCAGTTCAGTAAATACTGATAAACTCAAAAACTGTATTCAATATTTCATTTTCTCATGCTAGTAGACATTAGTCTAATATTAGTCACTACTAATAGTGCCTTGAAAGCAGAGTAATTTTCAGGCTCTTGTGTCTTGAGGAAGAGTTTGTCACAAGTTGCTTGTGTACTCTGTGAAGGACCCCTAGGTGGCACTGTGGTAAAGAATCCGCCTGCCAATGCAGGAGATGCAAGAGACATGGGTTTGATCCCTGACAGGCATTGGGAAGATACCCCGGAGTAGGAAATCGCAACCCACTCAGTATTCTTGCCTGGAAAATTTCCATGGACAGAGGAATCTGTTGGGTTACAGTTCATGGGGTTGCAAAGAGTCAGACATGACTGAGCGACTGAGCAGACACATGGTCCATGAAATTAATGAAGCCTTGTGGTCATAGAGTTTGTTATCAAAAACATTGACCATTTAAGATGACTGAATAGTAACAGAAACTTGCCAAGCATTTTACTATCAGTCATATGAATTCCCTAATCTAAGCAAGATTTGAGGCAATATTACATATTCATATAATATACTGGGTATTTTATCACCAAACACATCTTGGATATCTTATTTCATTTTTCCCTCTTTCTATACCAAGAAATCAGAATGTTTACAAAGGAAATTGCAATACAAATTTTTCTAAAAAATTTTTGAATGAACTCATCCTAACTTACTAGGATATTGTATTTAAATATTCCTCAAAAAGAGTTAGAAATAAAACATTTAAGGTCATTTGGAATATGTCACATATTTTTATGAAAAAGTTCCCAAGATGTATTCTGTGTTCTGCAATATTCTAGGTGTCACACACACACAAACACACCCCTGTTTTGTGGCTAAAGTAGTCAAGAGTAAAATATACCATTGTTTGGAGCTTTATAACCGCTCAATTCCTCTTACGAGGTTGTATATGAATTACATTCCTATAGACATTTGCATTTTAGCACATCTCTATCTCAGATGGTAAAAAATATGCCTGAAATGCAGGAGACCTGGATTCTATCCCTGGGACGGGAAGATTCCCTGAAGAAAGGAATGGCTACCCATCCTAATATTCTGTCCTGGAGAATTCCATGGACAGGGGAGCCTGGTGGGCTACAGTCCATGGAGTCACGAAGAGTCAGACATGACTGAACGACTTTCAGTCACTGATCAGTCAACCAACTTTATATTTGCTAAAACTCTAAGAAATTTCTCCCTAAAGAAATCAGCTTAATGTTGATTAACTTGAAATTGAATTAAAAAAAATTGAGAGCCTTTTACTTATGCATTAGCTACATTAAAAAGAGTGAAACTGAGAAACATCTTTGTTTAGATTTTTGTGTACCATTGAATGATCCACAATAGCAGGTTTGCTCATGGATGTTGCTTCTGGAAATATTTATTCTTGTAAAATTGTTGAAGAGAGACAAAATTCAGTTGTATGTTTTTTAGTTGAATTATTTGAAAATACTATCTTGAATGTGGTTCCTGCAGAAGTTCTATTTGTGGATAATAACATTCATTTGTAATTTAGTTTTATGGTACTTTCTAAAGTGCCTACTGTAGTATGACAACACCACCTGGGCCACACTTATAAAGTCTGTCATATTTCAAGGTTTATAACTTTTGTATAGGTTTGTAACTCAATGGCAAAAATTTCATAATGGCAAAATCTTGATTTACAATGCCCCTGCCTGGGGACAAATCATGTTCATACATTTTTGTGTAAGAGAGATATATACTTTGAGACTTTAGATGAGTTATCACTTTAAAGGAAAATAGGCCATTCTTTCCTCTGTACATCCATATAAGGCATCATATGAGAAACAGAACCCAAAGATATATGTTGAAAAACATAGTTAAGTATGAGTCAGAGTAGGCAAAAATACATTAGATTCCCTAAAATAATATTTGACATTATTTTCTTATTTCAAATAATAATTTGAGATTATTTCTAGTTTTTAGGCTAGGTTTTGGTTCTTTCTAAAAAAGAGTTACATATATAGAAATTTTCTTAGTGTAAATAAGCATTAAAAACCTCTGAAAATAGTTTAAATATTTTTACATGCTTTAAAGCATTTATTTCAATTCAATGAAATAATATTGAAAAAGAAAATTGGTAATAAAATCTGAAGTCAGATGGAAACTATTTGGCTGCCTTCAAATGTGTATACATTGTTTTCCTGAATGAAATTTACCATGATGATATGGGCCTTGAAAATAAAGTACAGGGTTCATGTTCTGATAGCATGTAAAGTCTTTGCTCTCATTAAATGAAACAAATGTACATTTTTATCCAAACAAGTTAACTTAAAGAAATGATCTTTTACTTATCAATTATATTCCTTAATACCACCCCTTTTCTATTATTTTATGTTTATTCAATTTTTAATTTTGTATCATAGTTCTCTTTGAATTCCTAATTGAGTTATGGTATAACCTATTAAATCAGGTAAATCTTCTCATCTACTGACTAGGAATAGTGTAACAGGTAAATATATTTTCTCTAAGTTAAATGACACAGAAGTAGCATTTCCTAGATGAATTCTATTTCTAGAAATCCTACTTTATGAACACTGAGTAAAATGTCATTTGATCTTATATCTTGCATTTTTCTATTACATGACTTCAGATTCTCTCATATTTGATTATTGATTATATAGAGGAGCAGTAGGAAAAAAACTGTAAGGAAACTAATATTTTCTATCTGTAAAGAAGAACTTGACCACATTTTTGTACAATTGATCTTATTTTTTCACAGTAGTTGTTTTGTAAAGTTGCAGTCAATACTGACTTGGTGAATTCAGAACCATTGTTCTTAGAGGAAACACAGAGGTAGTTTCCTGAGAGACTCTCATCATGACATTTTCATCAACCAGTCAAACATAAGCTTGTGTTTTATATGCTTTGGTTATAGACACCTAATATATATATATCTAAGAAATCATTAATGATATGCAGTACTTATTTGTAAGAAAGCATTAACTGAAAAAAGTTTAATAGCTTCATGAACCTAGATAACATGGTTACAAACATATTTGGCTTTTAAACTCACCCAGTGCTGTGTGCAATGCTTATTTTATCAGTTATCTCATAAATCCACAAATTTAGCACTTGTCCGTCTTTTGCATAGCTTCATCATAAACTATACATTTTATTTTAACACTTTGTAAAGCATCACCCTATAAAAATCAGTAAATTTTCTCCTCTCCGGAAGTACTACATTGTTGATTGACTAACACTGAACTCAGATAGCACAGTTCATGCCTGAATGTGTCTTATCACTTGTATTTTCTCCAGAGGGCACATCACAGCCTTCTTGTGCTTAGAAACAATAGACAGCACTTTTAACGTTACCCTTGGGTGCCATTTTAAATAGCAAATTCTCTGACAAATAGCACTAAAATGCAAAAATGTGGGACTAAATATATGGGGGAAAAGCACTTAATTTCAGGAGGAGACTTGAAACAAGATGGCAGAGCATAGCCTTGTTTGACCTCAGCTCTGGATGTTCCTTAGGTCACTCTAATTTTTTGTCCCTTTGTGCATATCTGTGAAAGTCCATGAATGCTGATTTTGAGGTTACAAATAAATTTTAGCCAGAAGGAAAATCCACAATTTTGTGATCTGTAGTTAATAAGAATCAACAATCTTGAAGCTATTTTTTGAAAAAGATAGAGCCACCAGAAATCAGGGACCAACATTTCTTTCCAGAAAACCTTGGACTTGCCTCTGGTTAACAGTTTCTGGGACTGAGATTTCCTTAAAATGGCTTTGAGTGTGCCTACACAATAGAGGAAGGAAATGTAGAAGCAGGAATGTACAAGGATCAGATGAGATAGTACTTACCTTTGTTTTATGTAAAGAGTAACAAACCAAGACAGATACAGAAAAGAGAGCAAGGCAACTTATTTTTAAGTCTAGATGTTCTTAACAGAGATGGATGCATATAGAAATTTAAACAAATGATTTTTAACTCACACTGTGAAACAAAATTAAGTAAACAGAATTAGGTGATTAAGGACTTACTGTCCATGATGGATGCTGTATGCTACAGCTTTTATTTTATCATATCTATGTCTAACCATAAGCCTTTCAATTTATAGCAGCAAGTGTTTTAATTGGGATTGAGAGTGGGGCAGTCTAGGTATCATAAAGTGCCAATAAGACAATAGTTTTTGTTGTAAATTTAAAAGGAGAGCAGGCCAATACTTAAATAAGATGCATAATCACAATGTATCTTTTAGTAGCTATAAAACCATTGAGTGTAAGTTCTCTTTAAAAATTGTAACTTGATATTTTGTTTTAGTCACAACCAGAAGATAATTGGTCACTTTATATATATTGATTAAAAAATCATAGTAAAGAGGGTTTTAAAGACTGCAATGTTAAAATAATTTTTAAAAGCCAAAAAAGTCATATGAATATAACCTATTTTATAGCAAATGGATTATTATGAAATTTATATCACACAAATTCCATGCCGACAAAGGCCCACCTAGTCAAAGCTATAGTTTTTCCAGTAGTCATGTATGGATGTGAGAATTGGACCGCAAAGAGAGCTGAACCTCGAACAACTGATGCTTCTGAGCTATGGTGTTGGATAAGACTCTTGAAAGTCCCTAGGACTGCAAGTAAGTCAAAACAGTCCATCCTAAAGGAAATCAGTCCTGAATACTCATTGGAAGGGCTGATGCTGAAGCTGAAACTCCAATACTTTGGCCACCTGGATGAGAAGAACTGACTTATTGGAAAAGACCCTGATGCTGGAAAAGACTGAAGGTAGGAGGAGAAGGGGACGACAGAGGATGAGATGGTTGGATGGCATTACCAACTCAATGGACATGAATTTGAGCAAGCTCAGAGAGTTGGTAAAGAACAAGAAAGCCTGGGGTGTTTCAACCCATGGGGTCGCAAAGATTTGGACACAACTGAGTGACTGAACTGAAATGAAACTCCATGGGAAAATGATTCCTATAAATAGTAGAGAAGAATCTTTTAGTGTATGCATGAAAAGTTGTTAAAGCCTGAAAGAAGTGAAAGTTGAAGGAAGAAGTTGGGTCCGACTCTTTGTGACCCCATGGACCATACAGTCATGGGATTCTTTAGGCCAGAATACTGGAGTGGGTAGCGGTTCCCTTCTCCAGGGGATCTTCCCAACCCAAGGACTGAACTCAGGTCTCCTGTATTACAGGCAGATTCTTTACCAGTTGAGCCACAAGGGATCTTCTCAACCTAGGAATAGAACTGGGGTCTCCTGAATTGCAGGCAGATTCTTTACCAACTGAGGTATCAGGGAAACCCTGTGGAAGTGTATGTATGAAAAGTTGCTAGTTTAAAGCCTATACTCCCATTATTTCTGGCCACTTCTGTTCTTCTCCTGCCTCACATTTGGAATGCTGTAACTGCCACTCCTTATCTGGCTAATTCTTTAGGTATATTCAGGTGAAAGTTAGAGATAATATCCTGGAATTTTAATTTAACAAAACAAAACTAAATTGAAATCCATATTGCCATCTATAGTTTTTCCTTAAAAGAGTAAATTATTTTTCTAATCATTACCTATGAAAATTTACATGCTGTGGATTTTATGAACCACTGAAAGCATTCTACTCATTAAGTTTTATTTCACTTTTACTGTAAAGACAGCCCAACTTCATAACCATATATAATTGACCTCTATTTGGTAATTCCCCCAGCTGGCACAGTCGTTAAGAATCTACCTGCCAATGCAGGAGATACAAGAGATGTGGGTTTGACCCCTGGGTCAGGAAGATCCCCTGGAGGAGGAACTGGAAACCCACTCCAATATTCTTGCCTGAAAGATTCCATGCGTGGCGGAGCCTGGCAGGCTACAGTCCATGGGGTTGCAAAGAGTCAGACATGCACAGATGCTAGACTTTGCCTTTGATTCCAGAACATGTCATTTTGTTTTTTATTTATTTGAATACACATTTTCTCGCCTCTCTGAAACATGTACTGTGAAGCGTGAATTGCATTTATTTATTTTTTTAATGTCTAGAATGATACTGAATACATAATGTTAAAAGTTATAATGGCAGGAAATCCCCCCAAAATTAAGAACCTGCCTTCTAATTTTTAATAAAGTATAAATTAAGGTCTAGGAGATGATAAGATGATTTTTAAATAGAATATTCTTTCTGTTTTTTTTTTCCCCCTTTATTTCTCTAGTAGCAATGTTTATTTTGTCCATTGTTTCCTGGCACTTCTAAATGCAGGGCATAATGCAAACAGCTGGGTTGTTTTTACTTGATTGTTCAGTGACTATAAGGACTCAACCAAGTGGAGAGTCGGATAATTATGCAATCAATCTGGGTAAAAAAAGGGAGTGTAGAGAGTGACCACACAATTGTTCTTTCTTCAAGTCATGCAAACTAACTTTGAAACAAATCTGAAATTTGCTAATTATTGTTGATTCTTGTTTTTAATTTAAGATGTATGACATAGCAGCCAGAGTTCATTTTTAACCCTAGAGCTAAAAAAAGTTTCATTGTTATATATTTTAAACAGAATTTTGCAGGCTTAGAATAAAATTATGATTGATGCAGTGTTGGCAAGTTTTCACATCTAATTCTGCCAGGATTTAACTCCATTATAATAATTCTCATTAGAATAGTTATGAAAATTGAAATATATTCTCAACAGTTCACAAGGTGCAATCCCTGTCAAAATATTATTTTTAAACATTGTTGTGAATACTTAATTTAACTTTAACCAGTAATTTTCATGAAATATGCATTTATAAATAGCAGACCTGTTTCTGTTACCTTCAACACAGCAATTCATAATGTAATTGGGTGAAGGTAAAATAATAGTATCTAATCTCATTTTCTTGGTAATGTCCCATAGCCCTTTGTGTATTCTGTTTTATATTCAGAACATGAAGTAAAATGATAAGTTTCTTCTTGTCATTAAAGAGAAAAGGTGACAGAGGAGGAGAAGTAGTTTTAAGGAGTTATGTTTACAGAACTGAGAATGTCTACACAATGAGGACCATTTAAGTATAGTAGTTCACAGAGATCTTCAAGTCAGTATCTTTCAGGTATATAGGAAGTTGATTTCCAGATAAGCGTTTTCCCCACACTTCTCAACTGTGGTTGACACACAATCTTTCTGCAACCCAATGTCCATAGTGAAATCTCTATGTATGTCTTAAATTTCTTTTGCTACTGGACCTTACCTATTGAATTGGATTGGGCATGCTCTTCAGATTGCTTACAGTCAATCTTTATTTGTGAGTGAGTACTCACAAATATTCACTTTACTTTAGTGAGTAATATAAAAAAAAATTACCAACGGGTGGTGAAGGGATATATTACAACTGGGTGATTTATTAATGTTTGCAAAGAATTATTCAAGAAAAGACACCTGAAAAGTGAATATGAATTTGATGAAGTAATCAAGGCAGAAGGATGATGGCCACTTTCTCAAAAGAGTAAAATAAAAGATACCAACATCGTCAAGAGACAGGGGATCCATTTATTGCCTTGGAACCTGCACACTTCCATGTCTCCATACTTACTTACCTGAGAAAGAGTATCTGACTACTATGTACTTGGTGTTAGTCAAATACTCTTTCTCAATCAATAACCGTGGAGACATGAAGTGTGCAGGTTCCATGGCAATAACTGGCTCCATTGGCTCTTGATAGTGTTTGACTAACTCCAAGTACAAAATAGGGACTTCCCAGGTGGCACACTGGTTAAGAATCTGTCTGCCAATGCAGGGGAAGCAGGAGGTGGGAGTTAATCCCTGGGTTGGAAGATTCTGTGGAAGAGGGCATGGCAACCCACTCCAATATTCTGGCCTGGAGAATCCCATGGAAGAAGAGCCTGTCTGGCTACAATTCATGGTGTCACAGAGTCGGACATGACTGAGAGAATGAGCACTCATGCACACAAGTACAGAATAAGGGTAATCCTCATAGTCTCTGATAGAAAGAATGGATTGGGAAAGATATCTTCAGTGAATATTACATTAGTGTACATATTCAAGTATGTATCCACATAATAAGCTAACATAAGGCAAATTAAAAAAAATACACTATAGCACTAAGGGAAAACAAAGCAATTCTGAGCATCTGGAGAAGTTTATAAGAAAAAAAAAACTATTATATAAAATAAGAAAAAAGTATATAGTCTTGTGACTTAAATACATGCGAAGGGAAATAGTGTCTGAAAAGCAGGAGGAGGCTGTTAAAGGAAACCATAAGAAAAAGGGATGAAAAAAAAAGAGGGAAATATTAAAATCTATTAGGTAGAGTTAAGCATAGTTTTTAAAATAACTAAATAGAAATAGAAATAACCCTGTAGAATATTTAATCAGGAATTGTCATATAAATGTTAAAAGATTATCCAGCATTAAGAAAAGGGCAGGCAAGTAGAAATAATGGAAAAACATGCTAGATTATTCATAAATATAATTAAAATGAAATAATGAGCCATGCAAATGCATGGTTAACTAAATTCAAAATAAATATTAAAAGGAATAACAAAAACACTGTCCTATGGAATACTAATCAATGTTATTGAAATAAAAATTAAACACTAAAAAGTCTTTAATTGTTAAATAGTTAGAATTGGCTAACTTCAGGTGAACATTACAATTAAATAAATAAGTCAATATAACTGAAGTTGGAAAAAACTGAAACCAAGATAAATCAATAAAAATTACATAAAAGAAATGTAATGTCAAGGGAGTTTTTAAAAAGAGAATCTAATGATTAATCTACTAAGAAACCAGTTTGAAGACCTTTTTTATTTTTTCCTGAGAAGTTACAAATGATTAAATAAATTAAATAATAACCACAGAAAAAGGCAAATTTATCAGTGTTTCCTTTACAATTCCTTCAGTCCAGCTCAGTTCAGTCGCTCAGTCATGTCCAACTCTTTGTGACCCCATGAATTACAGCACAACGAGGCCTCCTTGTCCATCTCCAGCTCCTGGAGTTCACTCAAATTCACGTCCATTGAGTTGGTGATGCCATCGAGGCATCTCATCCTATGTCGTCCCCTTCTCCTCATGCCCTCAATCCCTCCCAGCATCAGAGTCTTTTCCAATGAGTCAGCTCTTCACATGAGGTGGCCAAAGTACTGGAGTTTCAGCTTTAGCATCATTCCTTCCAAAGAACACCCAGGACTGATCTCCTTTAGAAAGGACTGGTTGGATCTCCTTGCAGTCCAAGGGACTCTCAAGAGTCTTCTCCAACACCACAGTTCAAAAGCATCAATTCTTCGGCGCTCAGCTTTCTTCACAGTGCAACTCTCGCATCCATACATGACCACTGAAAAACCATAGCCTTGACTAGATGGACCTTTGTTGGCAAAGTAATGTCTCTGCTTTTGAATATGCTGTCTAGGTTGGTCATAACTTCCCTTCCAAGGAGTAAGCGCCTTTTAATTTCACGGCTGCAATCACCATCTGCAGTGATTTTTCAGTTCAGTTCGGTCGCTCAGTCATATCCGACTCTTTGCAACCCCATGAATCACAGCACGCCAGGCCTCCCTGTCCATCACCAACTCCAGGAGTTCACTCAGACTCACGTCCATCGAGTCAGTGATGCCATCCAGCCATCTCATCCTCTGTCGTCCCCTTCTCCTCCTGCCCCCAATCCCTCCCAGCATCAGAGTCTTTTCCAATGAGTCAACTCTTCGCATGAGGTGGCCAAAGTACTGGAGTTTCAGCTTTAGCATCATTCCTTCCAAAGAAATCCCAGGGCTGATGTCCTTCAGAATGGACTGGTTGGATCTCCTTGCAGTGATTTTGAAGCCCCCAAAAATAAAGTCTGACACTGAATTACACTGTTTCCCCATCTATTTTCCATGAAGTGATGGGACCAGATGCCATGATCTTCGTTTTCTGAATGTTGAACTTTAAGCCAACATTTTCACTCTCCTCTTTCACTTTCATCAAGAGGCTCTTTAGTTCCTCTTCAATTTCTGCCATAAGGGTGGTGTCATCTGCATATCTGAGGTTATTGAGATTTCTCCCGGCAATCTTGATTCCAGCTTGTGCTTCTTCCAGCCCAGCATTTGTCATGATGACTCTGCATATAAGTTAAATAAGCAGGGTGACAATATACAGCCTTGACCTACTCCTTTTCCCATTTGGAACCAGTCTGTTACAAGTCCTTTGGGTTAGATAATTTTAAAATATTTTGTCTAAATCTTAAAAAAAAAAAAAATCCCCTAAAAGATAAACTTGGAGAAGGAAATGGCAACCACTCCAGTATGCTTGCCTGGAAAATCCCATGGATGGAGGAGCATTTTAGGCTACAGTCCATGGGTTCACAGAGAGTGGGACACGATTGAGCCACTTACTATTCCAGATTATTGAAAAGAGAGGTAATAGTATGGAATTTATAAAGTAAGTAAAGCTTTGCTATCAAGACAAGGTATTAGAAGAAGCTGCCATCTAGAATTTTCATAACTAGAGAGGAAAAGTTAATGCCTGGCTTCAAAGCTTCAAGGGCTTGCCTTGTGGCTCAGCTGGTAAAGAATTCGCCCACAATGTGGGAGACCTGGGTTCGATCCTTGGGTTGGGAAGATCCCCCGGAGAAGGGAAAGGCTGCCCTCTCCAGTGTTCTGGCCTGGAGAGAGCTCAGTTCAGTTGCTCAGTCGTGTCAGACTATTTGTGACCCCTTGGACTGTAGCACACAAGGCCTTCCTGTCCATCACCAACTCCTGGAGCTTGCTCAAACTCATGTCCATCGAATCGGTGATGCCATCCAATCATCTCATCCTCTGTCGTCCCCTTCTCCTCCTGCCTTCAATCTTTCCCAGCATCAGGGTCTTTTCAAATGAGTCAGTTCTTTGAATAAGGTGGCCAAAGTGTTGGAGCTTCAGCTTTAGCATCATCCCTTCAATGAGCATTCATATTCAGGATTGATTTCCTTCAGGATTGACTAGTTTGATCTCCTTGCAGTCCAAGGGACCCTCAAGAGTCTTCTCCAACACCACAGTTCAAAAGCATCAATTCTTCAGCACTCAGCTTTCTTTATTGTCCAACTCTCACATCCATACATGACTATTAGAAAAACCATAGCTTTGACAACATGGACCTTTGTCAGTAAAGTAATGCCTCTGCTTTTTAATATGCTGTCTAGGTTGATTATAGCTTTTCTTCCAAGGAGCAAGCATCTTAATTTCATGGCTGCAGTCACTATCTGCAGTGATTTTGTAGCCCCCCAAAATAAAGTCACTCACTGTTTCCATTGTTTCTCTATCTGTCATGAAATGATGGGACCAGATGCTATGACCTTAGTTTTTCAATGCTGAGGTTTAAGCAAACTTTTTCACTCTCCTCTTTCACTTTCATCAAGAGGTTTTTTAGTTCTTCAATTTCTGCCATAAGGGTGGTGAAATCTGAATATCTGAGGTTATTGATATTTCTCCCAGCAATCTTGATTCTAGCTTGTCCTTCATCCAGCCCAGCATTTCACATGATGTACTTTGCATGTAAGTTAAATAAGCAGGGTGACAATAAACAGCCTTGATGTACTCCTTTCCCAGTTTGGAACCAGTCTTTTGTTCCATGTCCGGTTCTAACTGTTGCTTCTTGACCTGCAAACAGGTTTCTCAGGAGGCAGGTCAGGTGGTCTTGTATTCCCATCTCTTTAAAAATTTCCCACAGTTTATTGTGATCCACACAGTCAAAGGCTTTGGCATGGTCAATAAACCAGAAGTAGATGTTTTTCTGGGACTCTTTACCTTTTTCTATGGTCCAGTGGAGGTTGGAAATTTTGTCTCTGGTTCTTCTGCCTTTTCTAAATGCAGCTTGAATATCTGGAAATTCACCATTCATGTCCTGTTGAAGCCTGGCTTGAGAATCTTTAATATTACTTTGCTAGCGTGTGAGATGAGTGCAACTGTGTAGTAGTTTGAGCATTCTTTGGCCTTGCTTGTCTTTGGGTTTGGAATGAAAACTGACCTTTTCCAGTCCTGTGGCTGCTGCTGAGTTTTCCAAATTTGCTGGCATATTGAGTACAGCACTTTCACAGCATCATCTCTTAGGATTTGAAATAGTTAGCTGGAATTCCATCACCTGCACTTTCTTTGTTGGTAGTGATGTTTCCTGAAGCCCACTCGACTTCTCATTACAGGATGTGTGGTTTTAGGTGAGTGATCACACCATCGTGGTTATCTAGGTCATGAAAATCTTTTTTGTACAGTTCTTCTGTATATTCTTGACACCTCTTCTTAATATCTTCTGTTTTTGTAGGTCCATACTATTTCTGTCCTTTATCGAGCCTGTCTTTGCATGAAATGTTCCCTTGGTATCTCTAATTTTCTTGAAGAGATCTCTTCTCTTTTCCATTCTATTGTTTTCCTCTATTGAGGGCTACCGCTCAAAAAAAAAAAAGAAAGAAAGAAAAAAGATCCCTATCAAATATTACTGCTGATTGACAATGCACCTGGTCACCCAAAAGCTCTGACAGAGATGTACGAGATTAGTGTGACATTCATGTGTGCTAACACAACATCCATTCTGGTAGCCCATGGATCAAGGAGTATTCTCACCTTTCAAGTCTTATTATTTAAGAAATATACTTTATAAGGCTATGCTGTCTTAGATAGTGAGTCTTCTGATGGATCTGGGCAAAGTCAATTGAAACCTTCTGGAAAGGATTCATCATTCTATATGAACATTTGTGGTTTATGAAAGTGAAAGTGTTAGTTGCTCAGTCATGTCTGACTCTTTGCAACCCCATGGACTGTAGCCCACCAGGCTTATTTGTCCAATGGAATTCTCCATGCAAGAATTCTTCAGTGGCTTACCATTTTCTTCTCCAGGGGATCTTCTCAACCCAGGATAAAGCCATAGGTTCCTGCGTTGTAGGTAGATTCTCTACAATCTGAGCCATGTGGTGTATGGGCAGAGGTCAAAATATCAGCATTAATTGGAGTTTAGAGGAAGCTGATTCCCTCCCTCATAAATGGCATTGATAGTTTTAAGACTTTAGTGGAGAAGTAACTGCAGATGTGCTGGAAATAGAGAACTAGAATTAGAATCAGAGCATGAAGATATGACTGATTTCTGTGATCTCATTATAGAATTGGAATGGATAAAACATTGCTTCTTATGGATGAGTAAAGAAAGTGATTTCTTGAGATGAAATCTACTCCTGGTGAAGATGCTGTGAAGATTGTTGGGATGTAGAATATTATATAAACTTAGTTGATAAATCTTTGGCAGGATTTCAGAGGATTGACTCCAGTTTTGGGGAAAAAAAGTTCTATTCTGGGTAAAATGCTATCAAATAGCATTGCATGCTACAGAGAAATCATTTGTGATAGGAGTCAGTTAACTCAGTAAATTTTGTGCATATGTGCTCAGTTACATTAGACTCTGTGACCCCATGGACTGTAGCCCACCCTACTCCTCTGTCCATGAGACTCTCCAGGCAAGAATACTGGAGCAGATTGTCATTTTCTATTTCAGGGGATCTTCTCAAACCAGGGCTTCCTGGTGGCTCAGAGGGTAAAGTGTCTTCCTGCAATGCGGGAGACCTGGGTTTGATCCCTGGGTCGGGAAGATCCCCTGGAGCAGGAAATGGCAATCCATTCTGGTACTCTTGCATCGAAAATCCCATGGATGGAGAAGCCTGGTAGGCTACAGTCCATGGGGTCACAAAGAGTCGGACTTGACTGAGCGACTTCACTTTCACTTTCCCAAACCAGGGATGGAACCTGTGTCTCTGGCATCTCCTCCATTGGCAGGCGCATTCTTTACCACAGCCACCTGTGAAGCGCCCAGCAAACTTCATTATTACCTTTTTTTTTTTTTCATTATTACCTTATTTTAAGAAAGTGCCACAGGCACTCTGGCCTTCAGCAATCACAAACTTGGTCAGGCAGTAGCCATCAACACAGAGGCAAGACTCTACCAGCAAAGAGGTTACAACTCGCTGAGGGTTCAGAAGTAGGTTAAAATTTTTGACAATAAATCATTTTTAATTAAATTACATACTTTTTTTAGACAAGATGCTATTATTGCATAGACTAAAAAAGTAATGAAAGCATTACTTTTATATGCACTGGAAAACCAAAAAGTTTGTGTGACTCTTTTTATTTCTATATTCACTTTATTAGGGTGGTCTTAAACCAAACTTGAATACATTCCAGATATGCCTGTATTACTGTACCTTCATTATAATCCATATCACAAAAAAAAATGCTTACAGTGCTTAAAGAATAATGCTCAGATTCCAAGGCTGGAGGCTTTTTTATTTGAACTAATGCATAAAAGTCAATCAAGTTAAATTAGATAATGCAAAATCACATTATATAGTATAGAAAATGTTAAATTATGGGTATATTTTATTATATCATGTCAATGGATCAGACAAGTGCAGTTATATTTTGAATTAATCAATGTTTGAAAATTTTAACTGAAAGTCTTTTTATTTTGGAAAATAATTGAGTTGGACGTATTCATTGCCAATTGGATACTGTCCCTAATATTATGTTTATTATAGACTATTGTCAACTGGAAATAAATTTCTATTGTTTTTTCTAAATTCTTGAGGTAATTTAATTAAACACAATGGTGAAAAAGGTGGGATGTGTGAGATTGAGCAAGTTCAGTTCCAGACTGATGAAATAAGGGTAAAAATAGCACCTACTTCATACAACTGTGGAGATTAAAAGTATATCAAGATAATTAAATAAGAAAAATATAACAAGTATGGTTGCTGTTTGTTGTGTTGTCATCATAAATGACAATTTTAACATGCCTATCAACTAAAGATATTCATGGAAATTACTTTGGAAGAAGATAACTTGGAAAGGTTTCTCTATGAATCATCATCAAGAACCTGGGGAGCACTTTTGAATTCACAACTGAGCCAACATCTTGGTACTGTAAAAATAGTAGAAAAGGACTTACAAAAAGTGAGATGAATGTGTATTTTCCAAGTGTATTGATGTTAATAAGTCATATAATAGAGAAGAGGTGGGATTTGTTTTAGGGTGAGGGGCTTCCCAGCTGGCTCAAGTGGTAAAGAATCTACCTGCCAATCCAGGAGATGTAGGAGATGCAGGTAAATCCCTAGGCCGAGAATATCCCCTGAGGAAGGATATGGCAACCCACTCCAGTATTCTTGCCTGGAAAATTTCATGGACAGAGGAGCCTGGCAGGCTACAGTCCATGTGATAGCAAAGAGTTGGACACAACTTAGCGATTGAGAACATCAATTAGCCAAGATAAAATCATTCATTTTTGTGGTCAACTGATTTTTCAACAAAGGAACCAGAAGCAATACAAATGTGAAAAAAATATTTCTTCAATAAATGGTACTGAGAAAACTGGATATTCATTTTGAAAGGAATTGAACCTCACTTCATGGTTCATGTCACACACAAAAATCAAACAGGCTGATAAGACCAAACATTAGTAATGATTTGGAACAACTTTGTTGCAACCACTTTAGAATGTTCTAGCATTAAAAAAAAAAAAAAAAAACAAACCTAAAATTCACCTATCTTTGACTTAAGAATTCTGGTTATATTCTCAGGAAAATAGGAAATATACTAATGCAAAAATTACTTGGAAAAGCTTAGTAACTTTATTCATAATAGGCAAATATGAAAGAATCTAGATTTGTCACTATAAAAATCACTAAAATATATTTTATTCATATAATAAATCATTAGGCATAAAAAAATAACATATCACTAACAAACACAATACAGAGGAATCCTGAAATGAAAATGAATAAAGCCAGTCACAAAATAGTTACATAACTATGTTTCTGTTTATTTGAATTTCTAGAGCTAGAAAAACTAATTGATGTTGATAAAAATACATAAGAGTGGTTACATTAGCTAAGATGCTGAAAGGATTTGATTGGAAATAAGCATGAGATTATCTTCCAGAGCAATATTCATGTTACAAATGTCTGGGTTATATAGATAGATGCACATATCAATACTCAGCAAATGTACACACATGTTTAATTTTAAGTAAATTTTATATCAAAAGAAAAAAATGTAAATAAAGATTTAACTCTGTTTAGTGATGTGTGTGCTGAAGTTTTGAAGGAGAACTAAATTTATGTCTGCAGTTTACTTTGAAATGTATTAAAAATTTAAATGAACTGATGTGTGTATAGAAACGTGCCTAAATGAATAGATATGTGATGAAACAAGCATTTTAAAATATTAATTTTAGAATTTAGGTGGTGGGTACTGATGTTCACTGCAGACTTTTTTTCAAATTTGCTGTATACTTGATTATTTTCATAATAAAGCATTGGAAAATTAAATGTACATTTACACTGACAGAGTGATTCTATGCCTAGCTATTTACTGAAGAGAAATTAAAACACATGTTCACAAAGGATGCTGCACAAGAATATTTATAGCAGCTTTATTTATATTAGCCCAGAAATAAGAAAAATCCAGGTATCCATCAAGGGGCAAATGCATAAACAGTCACATTTACACAATGAACACCACTAAGCAATGGAAATGATCAAACTGCTTATATGTGCAGCAACATGGATGAATAGCAAAATCATTATGCTGGATAAAAAAACTAGCAGAAATTAGTATTATTGAATGACTTCATTTATATCAAGTTGATTACAGTCAAATCTAGCTTTTGGTGACAAATAAGCACAGTGGTTACCTAAGAAGTGGGTCATCTTTACCTGGTAATGGAATCATTCTATATATTGAATATAAAAGCTTGGGTTTCATGGGTATATAGATTTATCAAAATTTATTTTACTGTACACTTAAGATCCCTTCTTTAACCATTTAAAAATTATACCTAAGCAAGCTTTAAAAAAAAAAAATAGTGTGTGTGTGTCCATAACTGAAAGTTAAAAAGTTCAAAAGACTCTGATATACTTATGAAGATTAATTTAGGACCATGGTTATCAAGTTATCATCTGTACATCTATAATGTGTATATAATCAATGTAAATATATAATGTCAAACAATTAGGTATTCTTAACAGTGAAACTCATTGTTTAAAAATAAAAGACTATTTATGACTAGATTTAACCAAGCAATTCTTGTACATGTGTGTTTAAATGTGCATTGAGATCATGTTAAATTGCCTCTCAATTACTATCATATCTGTGATTCCGCAATGGTGGTGAGAAAAGTGTAACTCTTACAAAGTAAATGCTACATAGGAAGCCTAAGTTTCAAAATTTTTGAATCTTCAGTTCAGTTCATTTCAGTCACTCAATCGTGTCCAACTTTTTGTAACCCCATGAATTGCAGCATGCCAGGCCTCCCTGTCCATCACCAACTCCCGGAGTTCACTCACACTCACGTCCATCGAGTCAGTGATGCCATCCAGCCATCTCATCCTCTGTCGTCCCCTTCTCCTCCTGCTCCCAATCCCTCCCAGCATCAGAGTCTTTTCCAATGACTCAACTCTTCGCATGAGGTGGACAAAGTATTGGAGTTTCAACTTGAGCATCAGTCCTTCCAATGAACACCTAGGACTGATCTCCTTTAGGATGGACTGGTTGGATCTCCTTGCAGTCCAAGGGACTCTCAAGAGTCTTCTCCAACACCACAGTTCAAAGGCATCAATTCTTCAGCGCTCAGCTTTCTTCACACTCCAACTCTCACATCCATACATGACCACTGGAAAAACCATAACCTTGACTAGATGGACCTTTGTTGGCAAAGTAATATCTGTGCTTTTCAATATGCTATCTAGGTTGGTTATAACTTTCCTTCCAAGGAGTAAGCGTCCTTTTAATTTCATGGCTGCAGTCACTATCTGCAGTGATTTTGGAGCCCCCAAAAATAAAGTCTGACACTGTTTCCACTGTTTCTCCATCTATTTCCCATGAAGTGATGGGACCAGATGCCATGATCTTTGCTTTCTGAATGTTGAGCTTTAAGCCAACTTTTTCACTCTCCACTTTCACCTTCATCAAGAGGCTTTTTAGTTCCTTTTCACTTTCTGCCATAAGGGTGGTGTCGTCTGCATATCTGAGGTTATTGATATTTCTCCCGGCAATCTTGATTCCAGCTTGTGCTTCTTCCAGCCCAGCATTTCTCATGATGTACTCTGCATAGATATGATTAAAAAAAAAAATGAGTTTGGCTCTTTTAGTTAAGTAGGCAGACCTTTAGAAAATTCCATATTATATTTACATTTAATATTTAATTTAACCAGAAATGCTTCACTGAAACAGTGTTTCCTCTGATCATTAAATATAATTAAATAAAACTATCTGCAATAAAAGCTAATATTGCTATTAGGATTTTGACTCTAAGTAGAGTCTTTATTCTTTGAATTTTTATAGAATTAAATTTTATTAATATAATGAAACTTTCATGTACTGTGCTCATGATGCTATCGGGAGAACTTACTCTCCCCTTTTCTGGCAAAAGACAAGTTGTACTACATCCAAAATAGCCTCATTTTGTTTCCCTTATCATGCTGAAACTAGGAATATGTCATTCAAAAGAGTTAAGTATTCAGAAGATGTGAAAAATTACAAAATTGGAACATTAGTCTACATCATTATTCACTGGCCATCATTTGATTTTAAGCATGGATTTCTAAAATTTAACTTTATTCAAATGCCCACATTAACTGCCCATTTTCAAATCTTACCAAACATAAAAAAAACAATATTTTGAAAAGATTTCTTTTGAAATGTTCAAATATATGATCACAAAATGCTTTCAAGTATATAGTCTTTAGCTGTCATGATTTGGGAAGTAATATTTAAGAATATTTAAGTTACTATATACCTTCTTATAATAATATGATATAATGTAAGATTACATGAATAAGCTAAAGAATACTCAAATTAGTAACTAGCCTTAAAAATTTATTATTTTCAATTCAGTTACTTAATATTGACAAAATACTATAATAATTAGTATGATTACAATTTTGAGGAAATAGGGTGATTCTCTCTTTTGTGTATAAAATCTTTGAGATTACCTTCTTATTTTATAATAATATTTTATCATCATCAATCATCTATGGTTTTACAATTTTCACTTTTTATTTGTCTGCCTGCTTTCCTAAAGACATTTACGAATGGAATGTCCTAGTTTATAAAACAAACAAAATCACTTAGGTTTAGATTTTATGGTCAAAAAAAAATGTTAAACTGGGTACTACACTAAGTGATATTTTTGATTTAACCAATTCTAATTCTGACTGTTTGTGTCTTAACAATGAAACTTATAAAGTTTAAGTCTCAATGTCAGCTTGTGAAACAAATAAAATCAATGAATGCAATAGACATCAAGCAGTAGAGATTTAATGCCTTAAAAATTTAAAAAAGTGTTATGATCCCTTTGAATTTCTTCATAGTAAGAATATATAAAATTACATTCAAAATTATTAAACATTTTGTTGTGCTTCCTTTCTACATTAATTATAGAAGCCAAAACAAACAAACAAAAATTCAACACTACAAAATCCTTAGCCATTTTGGTCTATATTTTAGAGCACGCTTCAAAAAGATGTTATTGCAGAAAATCAGACTAAAGTTATCAGTGTTTTCTTATGTTAAAGACAATTCGAAAGATTCAAAAGGTACCACATTCAGTTTTGTTCAAGTAGAAGATTTTGGAATTAGTATAGTATTAATTCAAATATGCATGCATGCATGCTCAGTCACTTCAGTTTTGTCCGACTCTTTGTGACCCAATGGACTGTAGGATGTCAGGTTCCTCTATCTATGGGATTCTCTAGGAAAGAATACTGGAGTGGGTTGCCATGCCCTCCTCCAGGTAATTCAAATATATTGCTAAACAAAAAGGAAGATGCAATAAAATTTGCCCATTATGTAAAAACAATATTTCATGTATGTATTGACAAGATATAAAACCTTGAAAAAGACAGAAATGAAAATAAAAAGATATTAATTTGATGATAAATTTATTTAGTAATGCTAATGTTGGCAGTTATTCAATTTAAAAAGAAAGTGAGTAAAATTAAAAATAATTTGATATAACTTTTCAAGTCTAAATTTCTTGAACATATTAATAGCAGATAAAGTATATTTTAAATTACCTAGAAGAAAACCACTTTAGAGTTTTGCAGTTAATTTCTTTATTAAAAAATATGTGTACCCTGGAGAAGGAAATGGCAACCTACTCCAGTATTCTTGCCTGCAGAATCCCATGGACAGAGGAGCCTGGTGGGCTACAGTCCACCAGGTTGCAAAGAGTCGGACACGACTGAGCGACTTCACTTTCACTTTCAAGAGAGTATATAAAAGAGAAAAACTAAACAGAAAACAAACAAACAAAAAAAATGTGTGTAACATCAAATAAAATTCCTCAATGTGTCAAAATACCTTTCTTTGATAATAGCTTTTAACTTAGTCTTGTAGTTGTGCACCAATAATGTTTAAGTAGCATTAAAATGGCATTTGAAGAATGTATATTCCTTCACTGGACATTATTTATCATAAATGGATGGATAAAAAATGAAGAAAACTCATTAGTCGTCATGCAATGTATGTTTTAAATTAGGCATCGTCATTACTGAATCAATTTGGCCCAAAAAAGGGCAAAAATCTAACTTAAAAAAGCTAGTTCAGAAAATATAGAGGCAGTTAGTTTGAAAATTCCAGGACAATTCAAAGAGTTGAAGGGAAAGTCAAACAACTAAATCGGTAGAAATCTAAAACCAAGGTAGTCCTTAGAATTTCAGGGGTTGGAACTGAATGGCCATCACTAGCCTCTTTTTCTACTTGTTATTACTCTTTATCAGTTCTTGTTTGTTCCCCAAAAATGCTTTTCTTTTTTTTATTTTATTTTATTTTTAAACCTGAAACACTGTATTAGTTTTGCCAAACATCAAAATGAATCCGCCACAGGTATACATGTGCTCCCCATCCTGAACTCTCCTCCCTCCTCCCTCCCCACACCATCCCTCTGGGCCGTCCCAGGGCACCAGCCCCAAGCATCCAGTATTGTGCATTGAACCTGGACTGGCAACTTGTTTCATACATGATATTACACATGTTTCAATGCCATTCTCCCAAATCTTCCCACCCTCTCCCTCTCCAACAGAGTCCATAAGACTGTTCTATACATCAGTGTCTCTTTTGCTGTCTCGTACACAGGGTTATTGTTACCATCTTTCTAAATTCCATATATATGCGTTAGTATACTGTATTGGTGTTTTTCTTTCTGGCTTACTTCACTCTGTATAATAGGCTCCAGTTTCATCCACCTCATTAGAACTGATTCAAATGTGTTCTTTTTAATGGCTGAGTAGTACTCCATTGTGTATATGTACCACTGCTTTCTTATCCATTCATCTGCTGATGGACATCTAGGTTGCTTCCATGTCCTGGCTATTATAAACAGTGCTGCAATGAACATTGGGGTACACGTGTCTTTTTCCCTTCTGGTTTCCTCAGTGTGTATGCCCAGCAGTGGGATTGCTGGATCATAAGGCAGTTCTATTTTCAGTTTTTTAAGGAATCTCCACACCGTTCTCCATAGTGGCTGTACTAGTCTGCATTCCCACCAACAGTGTAAGAGGGTTCCTTTTTCTCTGCACCCTCTCCAGCATTTATTGCTTGTAGACTTTTGGATTGCAGCCATTCTGACTGGTGTGAAATGGTATCTCATAGTGCTTTTGATTTGCATTTCTCTGATAATGAGTGATGTTGAGCATCTTTTCATGTGTTTGTTAGCCATCTGTATGTCTTCTTTGGAGAAATGTCTATTTAGTTCTTTGGCTCATTTTTTGATTGGGTCATTTATTTTTCTGGAGTTGAGCTGTAGGAGTTGCTTGTATATTTTTGAGATTAGCTGTTTGTCAGTTGCTTCATTTGTTATTATTATCTTCTCCCATTCTGAAGGCTGTCTTTTCACCTTGCTAATAGATTCCTTTGATGTGCAGAAGCTTTTAAGTTTAATTAGGTCCCATTTGTTTATTTTTGCTTTTATTTCCAATCTTGTGGGAGGTGGGTCATAGAGGATACTGCTGTGATGTATGTCGGAGAGTGTTTTGCCTATGTTCTCCTCTAGGAGTTTTATAGTTTCTGGTCTTACATTGAGATCTTTAATCCATTTTGAGTTTATTTTTGTGTACGGTGTTAGAAAGTGTTCTAGTTTCATTCTTTTACAAGTGGTTGACCAGATTCCCCAGCACCACTTGTTAAAGAGATTGTCTTTAATCCATTGTATATTCTTGCCTCCTTTGTCAAAGATAAGGTGTCCATATGTGTGTGGATTTATCTCTGGGCTTTCTATTTTGTTCCATTGATCTATATTTCTGTCTTTGTGCCAGTACCATACTGTCTTGATAACTGTGGCTTTGTAGTACAGCCTGAAGTCAGGTAGGTTGATTCCTCCAATTCCATTCTTCTTTCTCAAGATAGCTTTGGCTATTCGAGGTTTTTTGTATTTCCATACAAATTGTGAAACTATTTGTTCTAGCTCTGTGAAGAATATCGTTGGTAGCTTGATAGGGATTGCATTGAATCTATAAATTGCTTTGGGTAGTATACTCATTTTCACTATATTGATTCTTCCAATCCATGAACATGGTATATTTCTCCATCTGTTAGTATCCTCTTTGATTTCTTTCACCAGTGTTTTGTAGTTTTCTATATATAGCTCTTTAGTTTCTTTAGGTAGATATATTCCTAAGTATTTTATTCTTTCCATTGCAATGGTGAATGGAATTGTTTCCTTAATTTCTCTTTCTGTTTTCTCATTATTAGTGTATAGGAATGCAAGGGATTTCTGGGTGTTGATTTTATATCCTGCAACTTTACTATAGTCATTGATTAGTTCTAGTAATTTTCTGGTGGAGTCTTTAGGGTTTTCTATATACAGGATCATGTCATCTGCAAACAGTGAGAGTTTTAGTTCTTCTTTTCCAATTTGGATTCCTTTTATTTCTTTTTCTGCTCTGATTGCTGTGGCCAAAACTTCCAAAACTATGTTGAATAGTAATGGTGAAAGTGGACACCCTTGTCTTGTTCCTGACTTTAGAGGAAATGCTTTCAATTTTTCACCATTGAGGATAATGTTTGCTGTGGGTTTGTCATATATAGCCCTTATTATGTTGAGGTGTGTTCCTTCTATTCCTGCTTTCTGGAGAGCTTTTATCATAAATGGATGTTGAATTTTGTCAAAGGCTTTCTCTGCATCTATTGAGATAATCATATGGTTTTTATTTTTCAATTTGTTAATGTGGTGTATTACATTGATTGATTTGCGGATATTGAAGAATCCTTGCATCCCTGGGATAAAGCCCACTTGGTCATTGTGTATGATCTTTTTAATGTGTTGTTGGATTCTGATTGCTAGAATTTTGTTAAGGATTTTTGCATCTATGTTCATCAGTGATATTGGCCTGTAGTTTTCTTTTTTTGTGGGATCTTTTTCAGGTTTTGGTATTAGGGTGATGGTGGCCTCATAGAATGAGTTTGGAAGTTTATCTTCCTCTGCAATTTTCTGGAAGAGTTTGAGCAGGATAGGTGTTAGCTCCTCTCTAAATTTTTGGTAGAATTCAGCTGTGAAGCCGTCTGGACCTGGGCTTTTGTTTGCTGAAAGATTTTTGATTACAGTTTCAATTTCCGTGCTTGTGATGGGTCTGTTAAGATTTTCTATTTCTTCCTGGTCGAGTTTTGGAAAGTTGTACTTTTCTAAGAATTTGTCCATTTCTTCCTCATTGTCCATCTTATTGGCATATAATTGTTGATAGTAGTCTCTTATGATCCTTTGTATTTCTGTGTTGTCTGTTGTGATCACTCCATTTTCATTTCTAATTTTATTGATTTGATTTTTCTCCCTTTGTTTCTTGATGAGTCTGGCTAATGGTTTGTCAATTTTATTTATCCTTTCAAAGAACCAGCTTTTGGCTTTGTTGATTTGTGCTATGCTCTCTTTTGTTTCTTTTGCATTTATTTCTGCTCTAATTTTTAAGATTTCTTTCCTTCTACTAACCCTGGGGTTCTTCATTTCTTCCTTTTCTAGTTGCTTTAGGTGTAGGGTTAGGTTATTTATTTGACTTTTTTCTTGTTTCTTGAGATATGCCTGTATTGCTATGAACTTTCCCCTTAGGACTGCTTTTACAGTGTCCCACAGGTTTTGGGTTGTTGTGTTTTCATTTTCATTCGTTTCTATGCACATTTTGATTTCTTTTTTGATTTCTTCTGTGATTTGTTGGTTATTCAGCAGCGTGTTGTTCAGCCTCCATATGTTGGAATTTTTAATAGTTTTTCTCCTGTAATTGAGATCTAATCTTACTGCATTGTGGTCAGAAAAGATGCTTGGAATGATTTCTATTTTTTTGTATTTACCAAGGCTAGATTTATGGCCCAGGATGTGATCTATCCTGGAGAAGGTTCCATGTGCGCTTGAGAAAAAGGTGAAATTCATTGTTTTGGGATGAAATGTCCTATAGATATCAATTAGGTCTAACTGGTCTATTGTATCGTTTAAAGTTTGTGTTTCCTTGTTAATTTTCTGTTTAGTTGATCTATCCATAGGTGTGAGTGGAGTATTAAAGTCTCCCACTATTATTGTGTTATTGTTAATTTCTCATTTCATAGTTGTTAGCATTTGTCTTACATATTGTGGTGCTCCCGTGTTGGGTGCATATATATTTATAATTGTTATATCTTCTTCTTGGATTGATCCTTTGATCATTATGTAGTGACCATCTTTGTCTCTTTTCACAGTCTTTGTTTTAAAGTCTATTTTATCTGATATGAGTATTGCTACTCCTGCTTTCTTTTGGTCCCTATTTGCATGGAAAATCTTTTTCCAGCCCTTCACTTTCAGTCTGTATGTGTCCCCTGTTTTGAGGTGGGTCCCTTGTAGACAACATATGTAGGGGTCTTGTTTTTGTATCCATTCAGCCAGTCTTTGTCTTTTGGTTGGGGCATTCAACCCATTTACGTTTAAGGTAATTACTGATAAGTATGAGCCCGTTGCTATTTACTTTATTGTTTTGGGTTCGAATTTATACACCATTTTTGTGTTTCCTGTCTAGAGAATATCCTTTAGTATTTGTTGGAGAGCTGGTTTGGTGGTGCAGAATTCTCTCAGCTTTTGCTTGTCTGAAAAGCTTTTGATTTCTCCTTCATATTTGAATGAGATCCTTGCTGGGTACAATAATTTGGGCTGTAGGTTATTTTCTTTCATCACTTTAAGTATGTCTTGCCATTCCCTCCTGGCTTGAAGACTTTCTATTGAAAGATCAGCTGTTATCCTTATGGGAATTCCCTTGTGTGTTATTTGTAGTTTTTCCCTTGCTGTTTTTAATATTTGTTCTTTGTGTTTGATCTTTGTTAATTTGATTAATATGTGTCTTGGGGTGTTTTGCCTTGGGTTTATCCTGTTTGGGACTCTCTGGGTTTCTTGGACTTGGGTGATTATTTCCTTCTCCATTTTAGGGAAGTTTTCAACTATTATCTCCTCAAGTATTTTCTCATGGTCTTTCTTTTTGTCTTCTTCTTCTGGGACCCCAATGATTCAAATGTTGTAGGGTTTAATATTGTCCTGGAGGTCTCTGAGATTGTTCTCATTTCTTTTAATTCGTTTTTCTTTTATCCTCTCTGATTCATTTATTTCTATCTTCTAATTCACTAATCCTATCTTCTGCCTCTGTTATTCTACTATTTGTTGCCTCCAGAGTGTTTTTAATTTCGTTTATTGCATTATTCATTATATTTTGACTCTTTTTTATTTCTTCTAGGTCCTTGTTAAACCTTTCTTGCATCTTCTCTATCCTTGTCTCCAGGCTATTTATCTGTGATTCCATTTTGATTTCAAGATTTTGGATCCATTTCACTATCATTATTCGGAATTCTTTATCAGGTAGATTCCCTATCTCTTCCTCTTTTGTTTGGTTTGGTGGGCATTTATCCTGTTCCTTTATCTGCTGGGTATTCCTCTGTCTCTTCATCTTGTTTAAATTGCTGATTTTGGGGTGTCCTTTCTGTATTCTGGCAGTTTGTGGAGTTCTCTTTATTGTGGTGTTTCCTTGCTGCGTGTGGATTTGTACAGGTGGTTTGTCAAGGTTTCCTGGTTAGGGAAGCTTGTGTCAGTGTTCTGGTGGGTGGAGCTGGATTTCTTCTCTCTGGAGTGCAATGAAGTGTCCAGTAATGAGTTATGAGATGTCTATGGCTTTGGGGTGACTTTGGGTAGCCTGTATCTTGGAGCTCAGGGCTGTGTTCCTTTGTTGCTGGAGAATTTGCTTGGTATGTCTTGCCCTGGAACTTGTTGGCCCTTGTGTGGTACTTGGTTTCAGTGTATGTATGGAGGCGTTTGATGAGCTCCTGTCAATTAATGTTCCTTGGAGTCAGGAGTTCCCTGGAGTCAGGGTTTGGACTTAAGCCTCCTGCTTCCAGTTATTGGTCTTATTTTTATTGCGAGCCCTATGGTAACTCCCCACAGAGGAAAAGCAGCGCAGATGCCTGCATCCGCCATTAGCAAGCGGGGGCTGGGCAGGGAGGCACGGCACGGGCTACATCACTTAGGGTAAGGACCTGGCCTGAATACCCTGAGCGCTATCTGAGCAAAATAATTTGGGCTAGTAAACCAGACTGTGGGATATCTACCACGCGAAAAACCAGCCCTAACCTAAGACACCGCCAGGCCCGCGCACGGAACAAAGGACTGAACAGAGATAGCCGGCTGCAGACCTTCCCCCTCTGGTGACAGGCAGCCAGAACTGGAAGGGGGTAATTGCAGCCCCAGAGAGACATTATCTATAAAACTGTAAGCAGGCTTCTTTGCTAACTAAAACTTCTTGGGGGTCTGGACGGTCAACATCTGCCTGAGAAGGTGCGCTGGTTGTACACCTAGATAAGCGAGTGATGGGGAGGTGATAAGTCGCAGCAATCACACTCGCCAAACACCTCATCACCTGAGCTACTCGGACCTGGGAAGGGCACAAAATGCAGGCCCAACCGAGTCTGCGCCTCTGAGGACTACCCGAGTGCCTGAACCTGAGCGGCTTGGACCTGGGAGGTACAGGCAGCACAGTGCCAGCCATGGCAGAGCAACCTAGAGCCTGAGAAGTGTGGGCAGGGAGGCTACATGCGCCATGAGCAGGGGCAGTCTCAGTGTGGGTGAGGCACTGCCAGCACACGCCAGTGTTATTTGCAGCATCCCTCCCTCCCTCCCAACAGCGCGACTGAACAAGTGAGCCTATAAAAAAAAAAAAAAGTATCCTCCACCATCCCCTTTGTGTCAGGGTGGAAACCAGACACTGAAGAGACCAGCAAACAGAAGAAGCTATAACAGAGGGAACCGTCTTGGAAGCTACAGGCAATAGATTAAAACCCTGTGGTTACTACTGACTAGATAGGAAGGGGCCTATAGATCTTGAGAAATATAAGTCGGACCAAGGAACTAGCCAAAAATGAACTGAACCCACAATACTCACAACAAAACCAGAGAAAGGCCTAGATATATTTTTACTATTTTTACGATCATTCTTTCTTTCTTTTTTTTTTAATTAAAAAAATTAAGTCCTCTATTATTCCTTTAATTTTCACTTTTATAACCTATTTTGCAAAAAAAAAAAAGGCCCCCCTTTTTTTTTACAGCAAACTTCATATATATATTTCTTATAACTTTTTGACCTTGTTTTTTTTTTTTTTCCCTTCTTCTTCTTCTCTTTAACATTGTATTTTTGAAATTCCAAGCTCTACTCTAGATTTTTAATTTTAGCTTTTTGGTATTTGTTATCAATTTTGTACCTATAGTTTTTTTTTTTTTTTATAATTTCTGTGACTTTTTTTTTTTCTTCTTTTCTTCTTTTATATAACATTGTATATCTGAAATTCCAAACTCTACTCTAAATTTTTAACTTTTGCTTTTTGGTATTAGTCATCAATTTTGTACCTATATTCTCTTTATAATTTTCGCGACCTTGTTTGTTTTTGTTTGTTCGTTTTTTTCTCTCTTTCTTTTCCTTCTTCTTTTCTTTATCATCGTATTTTTGAAATTCCAAACTCTACTCTAGATATTTAATTTTTGCTTTTATGTATTTGTTACCAATTTTGTACCTTTAAGAACCCAATCTTCAGGACCCATTTTTCACTAGGGAGTGAGATTACTGGCTTGACTGCTCTCTCTCCCTTTGGACTCTCCTTTTTCTCCACCAGGTCACTGGTGTCTCCTTCCTAACCCCTCTCTACTCTACCCAACTCTGTGAATTTCTGTGTGTTCCAGACGGGTAGAACACTTAGGGAACTGATTACTGGCTGGATCTGTCTCCCTCCTTTTCATTCCCCCCTTTTATCCTCCTGGCCACCTCTGTCTCCTTCCTCCTTCTTCTCTCCTCTGTATAACTCCATGAACATTTCTGAGTGGTCCAGGTGTGGAGTGCACATAAGGAAGTGATTACTGGCTAACCCACTCTCTCCTCTATTGATTCCACTTCATCTCATTCAGGTCACCTCTAACTCCCTCCTCCCTCTTCTCTTCTCCATGTAACGCTGTGACCCTCTCTGGGTGGCCCTCAAGGTAGAGAAACTGTTCATCTTTAACATAGATGTTTTATCAATGGTGCTGTATAGAAGGAGAAGTTTTGAAACTACTGTAAAAATAAGACCCAAAATGCTTTTCTCACTGCTGCTGCTAAGTCGCTTCAGTCGTGTCCAACTCTGTGCGACCCCATAGAGGGCAGTCCACCAGCATCCCCTATCCTTGGGATTCTCCAGGCAAGAATACTGGAGTGGGTTACCAGTTCCTTCTCCAATGCATGAAAGTGAAAAGTGAAAGTGAAGTCACTCAGTCGTGTCTGACTCTTAGCCATCTCATGGACTGCAGCCCACCAGGCTCCTCTGTCCATGGGATTTTCCAGGCAAGAGTACTGGAGTGGGGTGCCATTGCCTTCTCCAGCTTTTCTCACTACTGTAGCACTAAAATCATTGTTACCATTTGCTTATATTTATTAAACCTAGTTAAAAGATACTAGATGGGTTCTTTGCTTGCATGGATAGAGCTACATGATGAAAACTGTACTTGTCAATGAGGTGAAGTGAAAAATTGAGACACACATCTAACTTTCAATATATTCTGGTGACTAGAGAAGGGCATGCAACTTGACTATAGCTCGCATTCTGACTGCATATAATCTTACAGGTTTTAGGGAAGCAAGAAGATGAGCAAGAGGAAATAAAGATGGTATTCTCAGAAAATAAGAGTAGATTTTGGAAGTCAAAGTAGTAATGTTAACAATCAATATTGAGGAAAATGAAATGAGCCCTAAAACTGATTTCTGTACTCAGGAAGAAAACTTCAAATACAGTTGAAGCTATAGCTAGGAAATGTGTGTTAGCTTTTCAATTGTGTCTGACTTTTTGTGACCCTATGTGTAGCCCGCCAGGCTCCTCTGTCCATGGAATTGTCCAAGTAAGAATATTGAAGGGGGTTGACATTTCCTTCTCCAGGAGATCTTTCTAACCCAGGGATTGAATCTGGGTCTCCTGCATTGCAGGCAGATTATTTACCACCTGAGCCATCAAGGAAGCCCATAGCTAGCAAATAGTAAGAGAAAATGTAAGAATCTGTGGATAAGTAGCACATTTTGAAAGAGATTATAAATACTACAAGACTTAGAGAGAGGTGAATGTGGCTTATCTACAAGTAATGGATCACACATCACTGAGAGGGTGATATTTGAAATGTTCTAAAGAATGAATGCTATAATTTATGTTAAAAACGAGCTCTGCTGAATGGAACTCATATCAAACCTGCATCTTGAGTATATACTTATGTATTGGTCTATTTAATTCTAATCTATGCACCTCCCCCATCTTCATCATCACCACCACCCTGAGAAATTATGTGACATCTGCTTCATTATATTTTAATCAAGGGATTTTACACTTTTATATGTGAAACCTAAATGATAGGGTAAAAATAAATTAGAAAAACAAATGGACATGAAGACAACAATATAGTGAATTATTTTTACAAAAACTTAGAATTCAAATATCGTACATAAAGCAAAACAAAATATATGCATTGATTCCATCTTAATTGATGCTTGTACCTTTAAATTGTATACCCTTTAGTCAAATTTTAATTGATATTCATTAATTATATTTTTAAAGTTTTTCTTCTTTCAACTAGATTATAAAATGTTTTATACACATAATAAAAAAAACATGTCTTAGAAAAGCCAAAGCTAACGTTTAAAACTCAAGATTATGTGGGTACTTTTTTGTATTTTCGACTCCATTTTGCTATGAACCTACAACTACTAACAAACTTTAAAACTAACTTTCTCTATCCCCAAACTTCTTAATTCTGAAATGACTATGAGGGTAATCTTACTACCAAAATTGCAAGTCTTTATATAGATAATGTATATAGTTTCTACATACATTACACAACATACATAAACATTATAATTTTAAATAAGATTAAAAATGTTTTACACTTTTTATTTTTAACTTAAACCCAGTCTTTTGCAATTGTCACTTAAACTTTTTTGTTGTTAATAATCATGATATTCTATTTATCAAATGTAGCATGTTATTTTATAATTTATAAATATACTGTTTTAATATTTATAAATATGTATTTTATTTCTATTTTAAAATTTCATGTAGGTAAGCTACTTCTAGTTTTTTTTTTTACTACATGTTTTTTAGGCCTGATAAACGTGTAGAATTAGGATTACTGATTTTTTTTTAATTTAATTTTATTTTTAAAATTTACATAACTGTATTAGTTTTTGGAGTATTATTCAGCCATTAAAAAGGATTACTGATTTTAAATTGAGATTATCAAGCTGTACACCAAAGTAGTTGCAATAATTCATATTTTCACCATGGATGAATGTTCCCTTATCTAAGTTGGAAAGAATCTTTAGTATAGCAAAAAAAAAAAAATAGAAGCTATGAAAACTTAGATACTTAGATAACTTTGGAGGAAATGCGACTGAAAATTACTGAAAAACCAAAAGGACATCTTGAAAACTGTATTAGATGTTTTTCATAGCTTATCCTGAATTACAGTTCTATGATACTTATTTATGTAAATATAATAACACATTCTTGCCTGGAAAATCCAAGGGACGGGGGAGCCTGGTGGGCTGCCGTCTATGGGGTCGCACAGAGTTGGACACGACTGAAGTGACTTAGCAGCAGCAATAACACATTACCATTGAAAAAGGACTAACCAAGGCCATAATGCAAGAATTTTCTAAAGGTAATGGGGAAAGAGTGAAAACAGTGACAGACTTTATTTTTTGGGGCTCCAAAATCATTACAGATGGTAACTGCAGCCATGAAATTAAAAGACTCTTGCTCCTTGGAAGAAAAGTTATGACCCACCTAGACAGCATATTAAAAAGCAGAGACATTACTTTGCCAACAAAAGTCCATCTAGTCAAAGCTATGGTTTTTCCAATAGTCATGTATGGATGTGAGAGTTGGACTATAAACAAAGCTGAGCACTGAAGAATTGACGCTTTTGAATTGTGGTGTTGGAGAAAACTCTTGAGAGTCCCTTGGACAGCAAGGAGATCCAACCAGTCCATCCTAAAGGAAATCAGTCCAGAATATTCATTGAAAGGACTGATGCTGAAGCTGAAGCTCCAATACTTTGACCACCTGATGGGAAGAATCGACTCATTGGAAAAAACCCTGATGCTGGGAACGACTGAAGGCAGGAAGAGAAGGGGATAATGAGGATGAGATGGTTGGTTATCATCATTGACTCAATGGACATGAGTTTGAGTAAACTCCAGGAGTTGGTGATGGAAGGGAGGCCTGGCGTGCTGCAGTCCATGGGGTTGCATAGAATTGGACATGAATGAGTACTGAACTGAACTAAATGGAAAATATGGAAAGCACTATAAAGAGGACATGTTTGGCCCTGGATGCCAGTCACAGCTCTATATCACTGGGTGATTTGTGACTTTAAATGAATCACTTAAAATCTCTGGGCCTTAATTTTCCAATAAGTGTCTGACTCTGTGACCACACAGACTGTAGCCTGCCAGGTTCCTCTGTACATGGAATACTCCAGCCCAGAATACTGCAGTGAGTTCAGTTCAGTTTGGTTTAGTCACTTAGTCATGTCTGACTCTTTGCGAGCAAATGAATCGCCACACACCAGGCCTCCCTGTCCATCACCAACTCCCAGAGTTCACTCAAACTCATGCTCATTGAGTCAGTGATGCCATCCAGCCATCTCATCCTCTGTCATCCCCTTCTCCTCCTGCCCTCAAATCCCTCCCAGCATCAGAGTCTTTTCCATGAGGTGGCCAAGGTATTGGATTTTCAGCTTTAGCATCATTCCTTCCAATGAACACCAAGGATTGATCTCTTTTAGGATGGACTGGTTGGATCTCTTTGCAGTCCAAGGGACTCTCAAGAGTCTTCTCCAACACCACAGTTCAAAAGCATCAATTCTTCGGCACTCAGCTTTCTTCACAGTCCGACTCTCACATCCATACATGACCACTGGACAAACCATGGCCTTGACTAGATGGACCTTTGTTGGCAAAGTAATGTCTCTGCTTTTGAATATGCTATCTAGGTTGGTCATAACTTTCCTTCCAAGGAGTAAGCATCTTTCATGGCTGCAATCACCATCTAAAGTGATTTTGGAGCCCCAAAAAATAAAGTCTGACACTGTTTCCCCATCTATTTCCCATGAAGTGATGGGACCAGATGCCATGATCTTCGTTTTCTGAATGTTGAGCTTTAAGCCAACTTTTTCACTCTCCACTTCCACTTTCATCAAGAGGGTTTTTAGTTCCTCTTCACTTTCTGCCATAAGGGTGGTGTCATCTGCATATCTGAGGTTATTGAGATTTCTCCCGGCAATCTTGATTCCAGCTTGTGCTTTTTCCTGCCTAGCGTTTCTCATGATGTACTCTGCATATAAGTTAAATATGCAGGGTGACAATATACGGCCTTGATGTACTCCTTTTCCTATTTGGAACCAGTCTGTTGCTCCATGTCCAGTTCTAACTGTTGCTTCCTGACCTGCCTCTCCCTTCTCCAGGGAATCTTCCCAACCCAGAGAACATACCCATGTCTCCCGCAGTGCAGGTGGATTCTTTACCATCTGAGCCACCAGGGAAGTGCACAGTAAAGATCAGACTATATATTATTAAATGTCCCTTGAACATCGATTTGTTATTGAAATTATTGGAGCTAAGAACCAGCTTGTTGTTCATAAAAAATTACTTCATATTATGGCAAAAAATAATTAATCTTGTTATCACACAATGATCACAAAAATTCTGTCACTGAGATTTTTGATTCTTTTAATATGGAAATAAAATACACCAGCCAAAGTGCTTTGATTAGCTGAAGTAAATTTTCTCTAGCAGAGAACACATTCTACAAGAAAAAAGCTTTGGGTAAGATAAATTGATTGTGAGATGACATAAGTCCTATGAATATTTGAATTAAAAAGTTAAGAAAGCCATAAATATACAAAGTTTATGAATGGAAAAGAAAGCATTTAAAAATCAGTAATATTGACTTTCACTAATAGCATTTGGTAATGCTCTTTAGCACATGGACTTAGATGACATTATTTACATATCCATTACTATATTTCTAAAAATGAATAATCATTCATCTCTAAGTCAGGTAAACAATGTCTGAAGCATCAACCCGGTGTTCAGGCCACATGTTCTTTATTCCTATTAAATTTTTAAAATATGTTGAAAGTTAAATTAATAAACTTGGATCTAGTTTTAATATGACAGTAGCAGATGAGTTCCCTTCAGTTCAGTTCAGTTCAACCACTCAGTCGTGTCTGACTCTTTGTAACCCCATGAACCACAGCACACCAGGCCTCCCTGTCCATCACCAACTCTCAGAGTCCACCCAAACCCATGTGCATCAACTCGGTGATGTCATCCAACCATCTCATCCTCTGTCATCGCCTTCTCCTCCTGCCCTCAACTTTCCCAGCATCAGGAACTTTTCAGATGAGTCAGCTGTTTGCATCAGGTGGCCAAAATATTGGAGTTTCAGCTTCAACATAAGTCCTTCCAGTGAACACCCAGGACTGATCTCCTTTAGGATGGACTGGTTGGATCACACTGCAGTCCAAGGGACTCTCAAGAGTCTTCTCCAACACCACAGTTCAAAAGCATCAATTCTTCGGCACTCAGCCTTCTTCACAGTCCAACTCTCACATCCATACATGACCACTGGAAAAACCATAGCCTTGACTAGATGGATTTGTTGGCAAAGTAATGTCTCTGCTTTTTAATGTGTTATCTAGATTGGTCATAAGTTTCCTTCCAAGTAGTAAGCATCTTTTAATTTCATGGCTGCAATCACCATCTAAAGTGAATTCGGAGCCCAGAAAAATAAAGTCTGACACTGTTTCCCCATCTATTTCCCATGAAATGATGGGACCAGATGCCATGATCTTCGTTTTCTGAATGTTGAGCTTTAAGCCAACTTTTTCACTCTTCACTTCCACTTTCATCAAGAGGCTTTTTAGTTCCTCTTCACTTTCTGCCATAAGGGTGGTGTCATCTGCATATCTGAGGTTATTGAGATTTCTCCCAGCAATCTTGATGCCAGCTTGTGCTTCATCCAGCCCAGCATTTCTCATGATGTACTCTGCATATAAGTTAAATAAGCAGGGTGACAATAGACAGCCTTGACATTCTCCTTTTCCTATTTGGAACCAGTCTGTTGTTCCATGTCCAGTTCTAACTGTTGCTTCCTGGCCTGCATACAGGTTTCTCAGGAGGTAGGACAGGTGGTCTGGTATTCCCATCTCTTTCAGAATTTTCCACAGTTTATTGTGATCCACACAGTCAAAGGCTTTGGCATAGTCAATAAAGCAGAGATAGATGTTTTTCTGGAACTCCCTTGCTTTTTTGATGATCCAGCGGATGTTGGCAATTTGATCTCTGGTTCCTCTGCCTTTTCTAAAACCAGCTTGAATATATGAAAGTTCACGGTTCACACATTGCTGAAGCCTGGCTTTGAGAATTTTGAGCATTACTTTACTAGCGTGTAAGATGCGTGCAATTGTGCGGTAGTTTTAGCATTCTTTCGCATTGCCTTTCTTTGGGATTGGAATGAAAACTGACCTTTTCCTGCCCTGTGGCCACTGCTAAATTTTCCAAATTTGCTGGCATATTGAGTGTAGTACTTTCACAGCATCATCTTTCAGGATTTGAAATAGCTCAACTGGAATTCCATCACCTCCATTAGCTTTGTTTGTAGTGTTGCTTTCTAAGGCCCACTTGACGTCACATTCCAGGTTGTCTGGCTCTAGGTGTGTGATCATACCATCGTGATTATCTGGGTCATGAAGATCTTTTTTGTACAATGGCACCCCACTCCAGTACTTTTGCCTGGAAAATCCCTTGGACGGAGGAGCCTGGTAGGCTGCAGTCCATGGGGTCGCTAAAGTCGGACACGACTGAGTGACTTCATTTTCACTTTCTGTGTATTCTTACCTTAGAGAGCTAGAAAAAAATGTATGTAGTAATTATATTGTAATTAATAATTAAAATATTTAGAAATACTTTGGTTATTTGTATAACACATTCTTTATTTAGAAGTATACTCACAATATCAAGTTCTTTCAAAAATCAGAACAGAGAAAGGATATGTCAATTATTGTCTATGTGAGAAACACAATGAAAATCATTCTTCATCTGTGTACCACAGAAAGGAAAATACACAAGCAGAAATTATATTCCGAAATGTGAATCCTAGGTTCAAGTAAATTAAATAAAACCACAAATATTATCATTGCATTAATATATGAAGTGTGACATAATTTCTATCAAGATAAAGAATGTTTTTCATTGTGCTTCTCACATAGACAATAATTTACATATCCTTTTTCTGTTGTGTTTTTAAAGAACTTGATATTGTGAATATACTACAATCAGGGAGACTTGAATTCGATCCTTGGGTTGGGAAGATCCCCTGGAGAAGGGAAAGGCTAACCACTCCAGTATTCTGGTCTGGAGAATTCCATGGACTGTATAGTCCACGTGGTCACAAAGAATCTGACATGACTGAATAACTTTCACTTTCATATACTCATAGTACATCTTATACCAGGTAATCTCCAGTCTCATTGTCAGTTTTGTCTTTTCTATTTCCATAGTTATGTTACTGAAACAATACACATTTTCTCAATTTTACAATTTCACTTTAGAAAATGATATAATTAAAATGGGTAGATCTGAACTCAGTAGTATAAAGGAGAAGTGAGCATAATAGAGAGTTTTTAGAAAGTTTAAAATGTCTTATGTGCCATCAAAATAAACAATGGGCTTGATTGTGTTAATGGCATTGACTAACTGACAACTATGGGAGTTTTACCATTTGGAATAGATTAATAGCTGTGAATCCTTGTAATTAAATTCACTAAAGTTATGAGATTTATTTAATTTGTAATACCTGAAACTGTATTAAAACACTAGAAATTGTACTAAAATACTAGATTAACTTGATCTGTCATGGGATTCTGATCATTGAAAGCAGGCAGTTTGAACTGTTTGAGTTGTTATTCACACTTAATTGCATGTTTACTTGATAATAAGGTATGCATATGAGTGAGAAGTGATATTTGTCATTGTCACAAGGAGTTGAAAGTATCAAAGTCTTAGAGCCATTTATTATTTTTTTAATTAATATATTAAGCATCTATGGTACACAATCCCAAAGAAGGGCAATGCCAAAGAATGCTCAAACTGCCACATGACTGTACTCATTTCACATGCTAGCAAAGTCATGTTCAAAACCTTTCAAGCCAGACTTCAACAGTGTTTGAATCGAAAACTTCCAGATGTGCAAGCTGGGTTTAAAAAAAGGCAGAGGAGACAGAGATCAAATTGCCAACATCTTTTGGATCATAGAAAAAGCTAGAGAATATCAGAAAAACATATACTTCTGCTTTATTGACTACACTAAAGTTTTGACTGTGTGGATCACAACAAACTGTGGAAAATTCTTCAAGAGATGAGAATACCAGACCACCTGACCTGCCTCCTTAGAAACCTGTATGCAGGTCAAGAAGCAACAGTCAGAAACATACATGGAACAACAGACTGGTTCTAAATTGGTAAAGGAGTAGGTCAAGGCTGTATATTGTCACCGTTCTTATTTACCATCCAGAGTACATAATGTGAAATGTTGGACTGGATGAAGCACAAGCTGTAATCAGATTGTGGGGAGAAATATCAACAACCTCAAATGATACCACCTTTATGGCAGAAAGTTAAGAGGAACTAAACAGTCTCTTGATGAGGGTGAAAGAGGAAAGTGAAAAGCTGGCTTAAAACTCAACATTCAAAAAACAAAGATCATGGCATTCAGTCCCATCACTTCATGGCAAATAGATGGGGAAGCAATGGAAACAGTGACAGACTTTATTTTCTTGAATTCCAAAATCACTGTGGACAGTGACTAGAACCATGAGATTAAAACATGCTTCCTCCTTGGAAGAAAAGCAATGACAAACTTAGAGAGTGTATTAAAAAGCAGAGACATTACTTTGCCTATAAAGGTCCATGTAGTCACAGCTATGATTTTTCCAATAGTCAAGTAGAGAAATGAGAGCTGGACGAAACAAAACAAAACAAAACAAAACAAAAAAACTAAGTGCCGAGGAATTGATGGCTGTGAACTGTGGTGCTGGAGTAGACTCTTGAGAGTCCCTTGAACATCAAGGAGATTAAACTAGTCAATCCTAAAGGAATCAACCCTGAATATTTATTGGAAGGACTGAAGCTGAAGCTCCAATACTTTGGCCGCTTGATAAGAAGAGCAGATTTATTGGAAATGACCCTGATGCTGGGAAAGATTGAAGGCAGGAGGAGAAGGGGATGACAGAGGATGAGATGGTTTTATCACATCACCGACTCAATGGACACGAGTTTGAGTAAAGGATAGGGAAGCCTGGCATGCTGCGAACTGTGGGGTCACAAAGATTCAGACATGACTGAGAGACTAAACAACAGCAACAGTACACAAAATATCACAATGAAATGATATCATTGAAAATTATCGATAAGCTCTTGTCTTCAAGTACCTGGAATAACAGCATGAAAGATCAAAAGCTGAGTCAAGGCTATAAAATAATCAATCAGGGAATAGATCCATTTTTATATAAAAAAGAAAAATTAGGATATTTGTGTTGAACTTAACAGGAATAACAGATAAAAATAGAGACATCTATATGACATGAAAGAAATCTATGGAATGAGTCTCTGGCCAACACAAATCAAGGTTGGCCAGTTGCCATGTGAGTGAACTTGAATGTAAGTCTTTCATTCCAGTGAAATCTTCAGAAGACTGAAGTCCTGGCTGACAGCTTGATGGCAAGCTCATGAGAAACCTGAGCCAATCTTTGCAACTAATCTACTTTGAATTCCAGACCCAGAGATACTGTGCGATAACAAATGTTATTTTAAGTGGCTGTGTTTTAGGAAAATTTGTTACACGGCAATTGATAACTCATTTATAACCCAAATGTCCACCGATGGAAGAATGGATATATAAAATCTGATCTATTTATACAGTGAAATTTTATTCAGCTATAAAAAAGAATGAAACAATGCTACACAAAATAATATGGGTGCATCTCTCAGGTCCAATAATGCACAAACTAAGCCAGGTCCAAAATAACACATAGGATTCTTTTTTGGATCATTTTTTAAAGTATCAGGTAAAATCAGTATATGTAGACAGAAGTCAAAGTAATGCTACCTTGAGAGTACTGACTGGGAAGGGGCAGGGAGGATCCTTTAGGATGCTTTAGGATTTAGGTTTCGGAATCCACAATCAGAGATCTGGAAATGTGTTATATATTAATCTTTGATATATTTATATCAGGTACGTAGCAAAAAGTGAGCAAGATTTATACATAGAGTTTGTATACTTTATTGTATAATGTTATTGTTTGTGCTCAGTCCTGTCTGACTCTTTGTGACATGGACTGAGCCCACCAGGCTCCTTTATCCATGGGATTCTCCAGGCAAGAATAGTGGAGTGGTTTGTCATGCCCTCCTCCAGGGCATCTTCTCAACCCAGGGATTGAACCCACATCTTTTACATCTCCTGCATTGGCAGGCATGTTCTTTACCAACTGAGCCACCAGGGAAGCCCATACGTTTTTGTATAGAATTAAGTTGTATTCTATCTAAAAAAAAAAAATTAGGAGGCAAGATATATTTTGAAAGTTGTGCCTATATTGCCTATGTTGATTTGAAGTACAATTAGTGTCATTATAGTAGAATATATGGATGTACAATTTTCAAAGATCTGAAACAATAACTAAGATAGCATTATGGCTTTGTGATGATTAACTTTATGTATCAACTTGACAGGTCTGAGGAATAGCAATTAGTAAGACATATTTCTGGGTCTTTGTGTATTTGAGTGCGTTTCTAGGAAAGATTAGCATTCAAATTGGTGAACTAAGTAAAGCTGTCTCAGAAAAATATGAGGAATCATCCAATCCATTGAATGCTTGAATAGAACAAAATGGTGGTGGAAGGGCTAATTTGCTATTTTCTTGAGTTGGGTCTAGTCAAGGCTATGGTTTTTCCTGTGGTCATGTATGGATGTGAGAGTTGGACTGTGAAGAAGGCTGAGTGCCGAAGAATTGATGCTTTTGAACTGTGGTGTTGGAGAAGACTCTTGAGAGTCCCTTGGACTGCAAGGCGATCCAACCAGTCCATTCTGAAGGAGATCAGCCCTGGGATTTCTTTGGAAGGAATGATGCTGAAGCTGAAACTCCAGTACTTGGGCCACCTGATGCGAAGAGTTGACTCATTGGAAAAGACTCTGATGCTGGGAGGGATTGGGGGCAAGAGGAAAAGGGGATGACAGAGGATGAGACGGCTGGATGGCATCACTGACTTGATGGACGTGAGTCTCAGTGAACTCCAGGAGTTGGTGATGGACACGGAGGCCTGGCGTGCTGCGATTCGTGGGGTTGCAGAGTCGGACACGACTGAGCGACTGATTTAGACAAGAGCTACATTGCAGGCTTTCCTGCTCTTCAGATTGTGGAAGACAGGTTGAGGGATTTCTATGCTTTCATAATTGTGTAAGCCAATCCCTCATAATATATACCTTTCTACATATCTATACAAATTCTATTAGTTTTGTTTCTCTAAAGGTGAAGTGAAATGAAGTTGCTCAGTCATGTTCAATTCTTTGCAACCCCATGAACTATACAGTCCATGGAATTCTCCAGGCCAGAATAATGAAGTGGGTAGCTGTTCCCTTCTCCAGGGGATCTTCCCAACCCAGGTCTTCCACATTGGTTCTTTACCATCTGAAGTACATGATTAATACAAGATTTTCAAGTCATATCGAAAAAGCAAGAGAGTTCCAGAAAAACATCTATTTCTCCTTTATTGACTATGCCAAAGCCTTTGACTGTGTTGATCACAATAAACTGTGGGAAATTCTGAAAGAGATGGGAATACCAGACCACCTGACCTGCCTCTTGAGAAACCTATATGCAGGCCAGGAAGCAACAGTTAGAACTGGACATGGAACAACAGACTGGCTCCAAATAGGAAAAGGAGTACATCAAGGCTGTATATTGTCACCCTGCTTATTTAACTTATATGCACAATACATCATGAGAAATGCTGGGCTGGAAGAAGCACGAGCTGGAATCAAAATTGCTGGGAGAAATATCAATAACCTCAGATATGCAGATGACACCACCCTTATGGAAGAAAGTGAAGAGGAACTCAAAAGCCTCTTGATGAAAGTGAAAGAGGAGAGTGAAAAAGTTGGCTTAAAGCTCAACATTCAGAAAACTAAAATCATAGCATCTGGTCCCATCACTTCATGGGAAATAGATGGGGAAACTGTGTCAGACTTTATTTTTATGGGCTCCAAAATCACTTTAGATGGTGATTTCAGCCATGAAATTAAAAGAGGCTTACTCCTTGGAAGAAAACTTATGAACAACCTAGATAGCACATTAAAAAGCAGAGACATTACTTTGCCAACAAAGATCCGTCTAGTCAAGGCTATGGTTTTTCCAGTGGTCATGTATGGATGTGAGAGTTGGACTGTGAAGAAAGCTGAGTGCCGAAGAATTGATGCTTTTGAACTGTGGTGTTGGAGAAGACTCTTGAGAGTCCCTTGGACTGCAAGGAGATCCAACTAGTCCATCCTAAAGGAGATCAGTCGTGGGTGTTCATTGGAAGGACTGATGCTAAATTGAACTCCAATACTTTGGCCACCTCATGGGAAGAGTTGACTCAATGGAAAAGACTCTGATGCTGGGAGGGATTGGGGGCAAGAGGAGAAGGGGACGACAGAGGATGAGATGGCTGGATGGTATCACTGACTCCATGCACATGAGTCTGAGTGTACTCCGGGAGTTGATGATGGACAGGGAGGCCTGGCGTGCTGCGATTCATGGGGCCCCAAAGAGTTGGATACGATGAGCAACTGAACTAACTGAACGGAACTGAAATACAAAGATGTACTTAGAACCATCACAGTAAATTTGATTGCTCATGCAAAACACATGAAGTTATGATGAAATAGACCACAAATCACAGAATCCTGAGAGAAGCCTAAATAAAAGGGCCAGGAAAGGAAAAATGAGCTCAATGGAGGCCAAGAAGTGCCAAAAACAAAACAGGAGATGCTAGAAACCAAAGTCTCTTGGTTGTTTTTCAATTTTGAAGGGAGACAACAGGATCATATACTACAGGATGATCAGGTAAATTAGGATTGAATACAATTAATTTAAGTCTTTGCAAAGAGATCATTGCTGACCATGAAGAAAGTAGTTTCCTGAAGGAAGGATGGACTATGATTATTTATACAATTTTGTGCCAAAATGATTTTCAATTCATGATATAAAATAGAATAAAACATAAGTAAGTTTCTGCTTGCTACCAATTTTTTTCTCTACCTCAATCCATCTGAGCATGCAAAAAACTGTAATACCTAGATAAGTAAATTCAATAAAGTTGAATTCAGGAAAATAATTTGTTATTGTCAAATGATGTGTAATACTTTTTTACATTGAATGCAGTACTTTTCAACTAGTTACTTTCGTGTGATATGGTTGTAGTTACAAAGTTTCTATCTCAGAAGTTTAGGACCATAACAAATTAAATAATCCTATAGATATGTATTGTCAACTCCTCCTCACCCAAAACAACTAATTTTCTGTATTTCCAGGTGGAAGAACTAGTTTTCCATATTTTTATATTTCCACCTTTCATCCAAGGACTGCTCACTGGACTTGTCTTTCCTTTCTTGGAACTGTACTGCAGTCTGGTATTCTTTTTCTCTAATCCTCCTTTCTTCCCTCTCTCCTTTCACAGGTAGAGATCTTCACCACAGTCTGAAGTCACATGCAGTTGGCACTGAGAATGATCTGAGAACACAGATGGTGAGGTGGAACTGGCTCATTATCTTCTAGCAGTTGAGTCTTGCAAGGTAAGTGGGGCACAAATATACTGTAGCAGAAGATGGTGCTAAGTTGGTAAAGATTTCATGGGGTGTTGAGTGGAGAGTGAAAAAGTTGGCTTAAAGCTCAACATTCAGAAAACGAAGATTATGGCATCCGGTCCCACCACTTCATGGGAAAAAGATGGGGAAACAGGGGAAACAGTGTCAGACTTTATTTTTCTGGGCTCCAAAATCACTATAGATGGTGACTACAGCCATGAAATTAAAAGACACTTACTCCTTGGAAGGAAAGTTATGACCAACCTAGATAGCATATTCAAAAACAGAGACATTACTTTGCCAACAAAGATTCATCTAGTCAAGGCTATGGTTTTTCCTGTGGTCATGTATGGATGTGAGACTTTGAAGTCTTTGGACTTTGAAGAAGGCTGAGTGCCGAAGAATTTATGCTTTTGCACTGTGGTGTTGGAGAAGACTCTTGAGAGTCCCTTGGACTGCAAGGAGATCCAACCAGTCCATTCTGAAGGAGATCAGCCCTGGGATTTCTTTGGAAGGAATGATGCTAAAGCTGAAACTCCAGTACTTTGGTCACCTCATGTGAAGAGTTGATTCATTGGAAAAGACCCTGATGCTGGGAGGGATTGGGGGCAGGAGGAGAAGGGGACGACAGATGATGAGATGGCTGGATGGCATCATTGACTCAATGGACGTGAGTCTCAGTGAACTCCGAGAGTTGGTGATGGACAGGGAGGCCTGGAGTGCTGCGATTCATGGGGTCTCAAAGAATCGGACATGACTGAGCGACTAATCTGATCTGGTCTGCTGTGATAATTAATGCAATGAAATGCAAGTGGGGGAGAATGTCTGTAAAGACAGCAGAATTGACTACTTACTGCTGAGTTGTATTCCTTGCCTGCCAGTCTTGAAAAAATGATGTTGATATTATTTGTGTGTGTTTTCATTAATTAATTAGTAAATTATTTTGTTGTGCTATGTCTTTGATTCTGTGTGGGGTTTCTCTAGTTGCAACGAGTGGGGACTACTCTCTAGTTGTGATCTGTGAGCTTCTCATTTCGTGGCTTTTCTTGTGGTGGAGGATGGTGTCAAGGGTACATGGGCTTCAGTATTTGTAGCAAACGGGCTCAGTAATTGTGGCCGATAGGCTTAGTTGCCCTGCAACATGTGGAATCTTGCCAGACCAGGGATTGAATCCCTGTCCCCTCTGTTGGCAAGTGGAATCTTAACAACTGGGACAGCAGGGAAGTAGCTTTGTGTGTTTTTGTGCATGTGGAAAAAGGGGGTCAGGGATATGATGAAATGCCCTCTAAGAGGCTGAGATGTATTCAGAACTGAAAGGTGGGCTTTACTAATACTTCCTTCTCATTCTACTCTATACTACTGAAAATGTATATGGGACTCTTCCAGAACTAGAAATCTGCCTTCAGAAAAGAGTAGGACCCAAGAACATGGTTAAGAGAATCGTTAGACCACTAGTTGATTCTCAAATTATTGATCTAATTTTAGATGTTGTATTTAGTAGAAAATATTTTACCATTTCATAGATAATAGGTTGATTATTATTATTTTTTTCTTTATTGAGTTGTGTTTGCAAAGATCTCTAGCTTGAAGAAGGTGGTATGAAGTGACTAGAGGTGGTGCTGTGTGTCTCCCTGGCTTGAAATGAAAATAAGTCAAAAGTGTCTTTAACCAAGGTGGTACTGCATTATTAGAAATGAATGAAATCATCACTGTTTCCAAAGCTGAAGAAAGGTATCAGGGATAAATATTATCTAGACGATGTGATTTAATTTTAAAATAGTAACTCTAGATGCAGATAGAGTTACATGAGTTTAACTTTTACAAAAACAAAATTAAGTCAAGCAGAAGAGAATATTCAGAGAACTTAGGAATATTTGTTTGGCTCAAGAGAATTAGAATTACTAAAATATTTTTTTAAAGCTAATGGTACAAAAGTAGTATAAGATATGTCCAAATTTACAAGAATACATTTACATTTATATTAAAATATAAAGTTTGCTTATTATATATTTAGATATACAAATATTTATTGACAATGTTTCTTATACACTCTTAACTTCTCTATGAAGTGGTAAGTATACAATTGTGAAAGACAAATATATATTATTCTAATAAGGGTGATACAAGAAATTAATTAAAATGGTTAAGTTTACATACATGTCATGAAAGAAAAAGCCATGGGGGGGGAATTAAAATGATGTTGACTAAAACATCTGTAGTATATAGGAACATGTATGAAGTATTCAAATTGTGAAAACTTTAAATCATAAAATGTAAATGTGAATAGGTTCTAATAATAAAATCAATAGGTTATCTCAATTCACTATATGACAAACAGAGACAAAGGACTTAAATAATGATCACTGTACTATCCAAATTTTTCACTTGTGTGAACTCTGCTGCTGCTGCTGCTGCTGCTCCTCAGGTGCTTCAGTCGTGTCTGACTCTATGCAACCCCATAGACGGCAGCCCATTAGGCTCCTCTGTCCCTGGGATTCTTCAGACAAGAATACTGGAGTGGGTTGCCATTTCCTTCTCCAATGCATGAAAGTGAAAAGTGAAAGTGAAGTCGCTCAGTCATGTCCGACTCTTAGCGACCCCATGGACTGCAGCCTACCAAGCTCCTCCATCCATGGGATTTTCCAGGCTTGTCATTTCCCCATGTCTCTTGTATACATATATTTTCATTCATATCTTTTAAAGAACATCCCTATAGATTCTGTCCCATATACCTAAAACTGTCCAATATGTTAGCAACTACCCACATGTAGCTATTTAAAATTAAATTTAGGTTAATTAAAATTAAATTAAAAGTTCAGTTTTTTAGTCACACTAGTCATATCTTAAGTGTTCAATAGCTATGCATGTCTAGTCTTCCATGATGAGTAATTCAGATATACAACATTTCCAAAACTAAAAAAAAAAGAAAAAAAATTAAGGACTGATATAAACAGCAACATTCAAACAATTGTCATTCATCCATTTGTTCAGTCATTAACTAATATCTTAATGGATATCTATAATGTATCAGGCACTGTCTTTTGTTCCAAGGACAAGAAAATGAATAAAATGAATGCAGTGCCTGCTTTCATCAGGCTGATATTCTTGAAATTGAGTCAGAAATAAAATAGTAATGAACAAAACTACATAAAATGAAAAACAAATGAAGATCAGCCTTGAAAATTCCATAAGTAGACAAAATCAGTTCAGTATAAAAGCAAAGCTTAGTTTAGCTTATTATGCAAGGCCAACTTGAGCTGGGTCATTTCTTATTTATGCTGCTGGAAATCATAAGCAAAGCTTAAACCTTTTCCCAAGGATGATATGAGATAACCACTGGCCAATTCTCTATCATTTAAGAAAATTCTAATATTATAAACAATTACTGGGGAGAATAGTCATTTCTTCTTCACTGTATAAGCTAGGTTATAACAATACACCCCTGAGCCTTATTCTGTGCTTTGGTTTGAGTGCTATCAGTTAATAGACTACCTTTTTAGTGTCTGAACAATAAACTTTTATTAATTGCTGTTTCTGTGATTTCATTGGCTTTCCTTTTGTCATTTCTGAGCTTTTGTCAGTGATGTCCATGACACAGTGATCCATGAAGTGGTAGAGTCTAAACAAGAGGAATTACTCTAGATGAGTGGGAGAGAGTGGTAATAAAGAAATGCTTTCCTGAGAAACATTGTTTCCTGAAAAATAAGTGTGAGTTATCCAGGTAGATACATGCTAGGAATTACCACTGTGAAAGGTATCATGGTAGAAGAGGAGTTAAAGTTCAGCATAGAATGCTGCATGTGCAAAAAAGCTCTAATAGGAAAAACTTTCTTATGCTTAAAAATAGATGTAAAGTTTTATTCCTAGACTATCTGAGAGGGGATGGCAGCAGGCCAGAAGCAAAAAAAGTGGACCATACCACACAGGCTGAGGTGGGTCATGGGTAGGCCTGACATAATGAAAGAGACCCATTTAAGCTGCAAGAAATTAAACCTGATTGTTTAGCTGTGCAAAGTAAGAAAGGTATTATATTGCCATAATATGGACCTTTGCATGCTGACATGTACCACACTCCACCCTTCCAACCCAATGTGATAGACACAAGGTAAAGAATGAAACTGTCTTTATTCTCTTCTACTCCATGGACTCCATACACCACCTACACTGCTAGGGCCTCTGCAATTTGGGTGTGCCTCTGTGAAAAGTAAAAGGGTCCTTGAGGAGACAGATACATGTATTCAAGGATATATCCCTGATCTTGGGCATATCTTCATTCTCTGGTTGTGTCAGTTAGGCTTATACAGGGAAACAGAAGTCATATCAGTTATTTTAACAGAGAGAAGGTAATACAGATAATTGAATGAGCAAGTATTGCATGAGCTGTCCAGTATAGCTGCTGCTGAAATCAAATATGGTACCTATGGGGCCACAAAGATATATAATGTACACAGCTCTTAAGGCCAGGACTTTCATGGGTTGTACTGCTTTATTTTGTCTCCATGTTGCACAGGTAGTATTTGAAACAGACAAGGTGATCATGTTTAAGTGAAGTCTTACTTGTTTGACCATCATCATTGCTAAGATATAGAACTCATTTTCTTAGTGTTGAAACTTAGTAAATTGGAGCTTGTGATTTTAGCAAATTTGGTATATTTCAACTTCGATTGCTTTTCAACCAAAAGGCAATTTTGGTCCTACTGACACCAACAGGAACAAGTACAACTGAGGAGTTTAATGGGTCAGGGAGCAGGGGCAGTTACAAGTGCCATTTTCAGAGATGGAGAAAATAGATACATGTTTTCTAGGGGTATAATAAGCTCATATTTCAACAGGTTGAGTTAAAAACTAGCAATACAAGACATTCTATAGAATTTCTATATGGAGATAATCAGAAGATAATTTAGGTTTACTGATAAGTACAGAGCTCAAGGGAAAAAGTCTGTCTTGAATATATATGTGCAAATAAAACCATTAGAGTGACGGAGATACCAGGAAAAAATGAATAGTTTTCCTACAGTATAGGGCACTGCTTCTGTGGCACACCAAAATTTAGAAGCTGTGATTGGGAAATAGTTCACATTAGAAAAAAGGAGCAACTAGAAAGATAAGAAAAAACTTTGAAATAGTTGCGTCATGGAAATAAAAAAAGAAGAAATGCAAAATACAAAGAAAATTGCCCCTAATATCAGGTGCTGCAGTGGTAAAAAGTGTCCTGATAAGGATCCACTAGATTTAACAAGGAGATTATGGATACATTAAGCATTACAGGGTGAAACAGCATTTCATTGGTTTTTGAGTGTTAATGTCAAATGAAGTAAAGCCGATGAGATGAGATCACTCTTACAACTGCTATTTAAATGTTGCGATAGTTTGGATGTTAACAGAAGAGAGGAAGTTTGGCGATGGAAGAAGTACATGAAGGAAGACGTCAGTCATTTGTACAACCTCATAGGCTAGGAATATTTAATCCTCAAACTACAGCATTCTTTTTTTTTTTTTTTTTGAAGTGTACTCATTCTACAAGAAACAATTCTGGGAATAATGGTAAATTTGGCTATTAACTTGGATTTAGTGGAATTCTTGATGAAGTTTTGGAGATTTGTTTTCTCTCACCATGTTCTGTATTAATTGATTTGTATTGGAAGCTGACGAGTTAGAACTGCCAAATATAAACACTTTGAAAATAATTCTCAAAAATGTCCTTTTCATGTTCCAGTCAAAACCCTATTTTTAAGTTTTGGTGTGACATCCACTATGTTGTAAGGTTTCTTTATACTTGCTTCCAAGGTCTTAAGAGTGAGGAACCCTGCCCACCCTACTGCCCCACCTCCCCCAAACACACTCACACATTCACTGTATCCTGTGCTCTCCTCTGCTTAGTCACTCAGTCATGTTCAACTCTTTGTGACCCCATGGGCTATAGCTTGCCAGGCTCCTCTGTCCATGGGGATTCTCCAGGCAAGAATAGTGGAATGGGTTGCCATACCCTCCTCCAGGGAATCTTCCCAACCCAGGGATTGAACCCAGGTCTCCCTCATTGCAGGCAGATTCTTTACCATCTGAGCCACCAGGGAAGCCCACACTGTGTCCTAGGGTAGATCTTCTAAGAGATTACTCATGGTTAGTTTCTATGGACACAATCTGATGCTTATATGCCCTGGGGTAAAATTATGTTTCTCCTTCTTTTATTAAAAATATTTAGAATAATAACCTAGAATTTCCATTTTAGTTTCCACTTATAAGGAACAGAGTTCAAGCAACAAGTAAAAAGCATAACAGGGAATTCCCTGGCAGTCCAGAGGTTAGTACTCCACACTCTCACTGCCAAGGTCCAGGGATCAATCCCTTGTTAGGGAACTAAAATACCATAAGCTGCATGGTGTGGCAAAAATAAATAAATAATAATAATAAGTGAATAAAGAAATATTTAAAATCTTAAGAAAAGCAGAACAGACCGAAAAATTAGCAACTTGGCTTGGATTTTATAAAGGGGAGGACACAGTCAAAATACTGCTATAAAATTGGAATGGCCAACAGATGAATATAGTTCATCACTTACTGAGACAAAGACTCACAGGCAGAAATGTCCCAGGGAACAGGGTCTAGGGTAGGAGAACCAGAACTGTAACTGATGAATTGGATGTGTTTAGTGCAGACAAGTCTGTAAAAGTTAAAAATTTCTGGGGAACCCAGTCATAGAGACACCCCAACATTTTTGTGAGTGTTATTCCCAGGAGCTCAATCTGATGAATATCAGAGAAAACATCTCGAGATGCCTGCAGAGGGAGGGGGAAAGGAAACATTTTGAAATATAATTGGCCTTTATCATGAGGGGACAAAGGAACCAAAATCCTACACTCTTAAAAATCTGAACATAACTTTTGACTCTCCAAAAACTTAAATAGTTATAGCTTACTGTTGACTGGAAATCTTACCAGTAACAAAAATGCCAATTAACACATATTTTGTATGTTATACATATGTATTATATATTGTATTCATACAATAAACTAGAAAAAAGAAAATTTTGTTAAGAAAATCATAATGAAGAGAAAATACACTTACAATACATAAATTTATTTCTTGAAAATAATCCACATAAAAACGAACCCACATAATTCAAAATCATGTGGTTCCCTGGTGGCTCAGATGGTAAAGGGTCTGCCTGCAATGCAGGAGACCTGGGTTCGATCCCTGGGTCGGGAAAATCCCCTGAAAAGGAAATGGCAACCCACTCTAGTACTCTTGCCTGGAAAATTCCATGGATGGAGGAACCTGGTATGCTACAGTCCATGGGGTCACAAAGAGTTGGACACGACTGAGCGATTTCACTTTTGTGTTGTTCAAGGGTCAACTGTACACCAGAGCATTATTTTCTTTTAAAGCCCTCCCTTAAGAGAATCTACTTAACAAGAGCTTAATCTGCTGGGTAATGTCAGATCCTAACTGACCTGGGGGAAGAGAAATACTCAACTTCAGGCAACACTAGCCATCTTGTTCCACCTAAGTGTGGAGGAAATAAAAAGTGAGAAACACTTGTGAAATTCACCATCCAGAAGCACAGTTCAGTTCAGTCATTCAGTCCTGTCCAACTCTTTGCAACTCCATGGACTGCAGCATGCCAGGCCTCCCGGTCCATCACCAACTACTGAGCTTGCTAAAACTCATGTCCATTGAGTCAGTGATGCCATCCAATCGTCTCATCCTCTGTCATCACCTTCTCCCCCAGCCTTCAATCTTCCCAGCATCAGGGTCTTTTCAAATGAGGCAGTTCTTCGCATCAGGAGGCCAAAGTATTGGAGTTTCATCTTCAGAATCAGTCCTTCCAATGAATATTCAGTATTGATTTCCTTTAGGATTGGCTGGTTTGATCTCCTTGCAGTCCAAGGGACTCTCAAGAGTCTTCTCCAACACCACAGTTCAAAAGCATCAATTCTTCAGCACTCAGCTTTCTTTATAGTCCAATTCTCACATCCATACATGACTACTGGAAAAACCATAGCTTTCACAACATGGACCTGCATCAGCAAAGTAATGTTTCTGTTTTATAATATGCTGTCTAGGTTGGTCATAACTTTTCTTCCAAGGAGCAAGCATCTTTTGATTTCATGGCTGCAGTCACCATCTGCAGTGATTATGGAGTGACCCCTGCCTCCAAATAATGTCTGTCACTCCTTCCATTGGTTCCCCATCTACTGGTGATGGAACCACATGCCATGATCTTAATTTTCTGAATGTTGAGTTTTTTTTTTTTTTAATTTTATTTTATTTTTAAACTTTACATAACTGTATTAGTTTTGCCAAATATCAAAATGAATCCGCCACAGGTATACATGTGTTCCCCATCCTGAACCCTCCTCCCTCCTCCCTCCCCATTCCATCCCTCTGGGTCGTCCCAGTGCACCAGCCCCAAGCATCCAGTAGCCAGGACATTGAAACAACCTAGATGTCCATCAGCAGATGAATGGATAAGAAAGCTGTGGTACATATACACAATGGAATATTATTCAGCCATTAAAAAGAATACATTTGAATCAGTTCTAATGAGGTGGATGAAACTGGAGCCTATTATACAGAGTGAAGTAAGCCAGAAAGAAAAACACCAATACAGTATACTAACGCATATATATGGAATTTAGAAAGATGGTAACAATAATCCTGTGTATGAGACAGCAAAAGAGACACTGATGTATAGAACAGTCTTATGGACTCTGTGGGAGAGGGAGAGGGTGGGGAGATTTGGGAGAATGGCATTGAAACATGTAAAATATCATGAATGTTGAGTTTGAAGCCAACATTGTCACTCTCCTCTTTCACTTTCATCAAGAGGCTCTTTAGTTCTTCTTCACTTTCTGCCATAAGGGTGGTGTCATCTGCATATCTGAGGTTATTGATATTTCACCAGGCAATCTTGATTCCAGCTTGTGCTTCTTCTGGCCCAGCGTTTCTCATGATGTACTCTGCATATAAGTTAAATAAGCAGGGTGACAATATACAGCCTTGACGTACTCCTTTTCCTATTTGGAACCAGGCTGTTCCATGTCCAGTTCTAACTGTTGCTTCCTGATCTGCATACAGATTTCTCAAGAGGCAGGTCAGGTGGTCTGGTATTCCCATCTCTTTCAGAATTTTCCACAGTTGGTTGTAATCCACACAGTCAAAGGCTTTGGCATAGTCAATAAAGCAGAAATATATTTTTTTCTGAGACTTTCCTGCTTTTCTGATGATCAAGATGATGTTGGCAATTTGATCTCTGATTCCTCTGGCTTCTCTAAATCCAGCTTGAACATCTGGAATTTCACAGTTCACGTATTGCTGAAGCCTGGCTTGGAGAATTTTAAGCATTACTTTACTAGTGTGTGAAATGAGTACAATTGTGCAGTAGTTTGATAATTCTCTGGTATTGCCTTTCTTTGGGATTGGAATGAAAACTGACCTTTTCCAGTCCAGTCACCACTGCTGAGTTCTCCATATTTTCTGGCATATTGAGTGCAGCACTTTCACATCATCATCTTTTAGGATTTGAAATAGCTCAACTGGAATTCCATCACCTCTACTAACTTTGTTCCTAGGGATGCTTCCTAATTCCCACTCAACTTTGCACTCCAGGATGTCTGGCTAGAAGTGAGTGATCATGCCATCATCATTATGTGGGTTGTGAAGATTTTTTCTGTATAGATCTTCTGTGTATTCTTGCCACCTCTTCCCATTCTATTGCTTTTTTCTATTTCTTTACATTGATCACTGAGGAGGCTTTCTTATCTCTCCTTGATATTCTTTGGAACTCTGCTTTCAAGTGAGTATATCTTTCCTTTTCTTTTTCTCCTTTGCATTTTGCTTTGCTTCTATTCACAGCTATTTGTAAGTCCTCCTCAGATGATTTTGCCTTTATGTATTTCTTTGCTTGTGGATGGTATTGATCCCTGCCTCCTGTACTATGTCACGAACCTCCATCTGTAGTTTTTTGGGCACTCTGTCTATCCAATAATCCCTTGAATCTATTTTCACTTCCACTGTATAATTGTGATTTAGGCCATACCTGAATGGTCTAGTGGTTTTCCCTACTTTCTTCAATTTAAGTCTGAAATTTGGCAATAAGGAGTTCATAATCTTAGCCACAGTCAACTCCTGGTCTTGTTTTTGCTGACTGTACAGAGCTTCTCCATCGTTGGCTGCAAAGAATATAATCAATCTGATTTCAATATTGACCATCTGGTGATGTCCATATGTAGAGTCTTCTCTTGTGTTGTTGGAAGATGATGTTTGCTATGACCAATGCGTTCTCTAGGCAAAATTCTATTAGCCTTTGACCTGCTTCATTCCATACTCCAAGGCCAAATTTGCCAGGTGTTTCTTGACTTCCTACTTTTGCATTCTAGTCCCCTATAATGAAAAGGGCATCTTTTATGGGTGTTAGTTCTTGAAGGTCTTGTAGGTCTTCATAGAACCATTCAACTTCAGCTTCTTCAGCATTACTGGTAGGGACATAGACTTGGATTACTCTGATTTTGAATGGTTTGACTTGGAAACAAACAGAGATCATTCTGTCATTTTTGAGATTGGATCCAGGTGCTTCATTTCAGACTTTTTTTGTTGACTATGATGGCTACTCCATTTCTTCTAAGGGATTCTTGCACACAGTAGTACATATAAGGGTTAATTGAGTTAAATTCACCGATTCCAGTCCATTTTAGTTTGCTGATTCCTAAAATGCTGATGTTGACTCTTGCCATCTCCTGTTTGACCACTTCCAATTTGCCTTGATCCATGGACCTAACATTCCAGGTTCCTATACAATATTGATCTTTATAGCATTGGACTTTACTTCTATCACCAGTCTCCTCCACAACTGGGGGTTGTTTTTGCTTTAGCTCTGTCTCCTCATTCTTCTGGAGTTATTTCTCCACTTATCTCCAGTAACATACGGGTACCTACCAACCTGGGGAGTTTATCTTTCAGTGTCCCAACTTTTGCCTTTTCTTACTGTTCATGGGGTTCTCAAAGCAAGGATACTGAAGTTGTTTGCCATTCCATTCTCCAGTGGACTACATTTTGTCAGATCTCTCCACCATGACCTGTCCATCTTGGGTGGCCCTACACAGCATGGCTCTTAGTTTCATTGGGTTAGACAAGGCTGTGGTCCATGTGATTAGATTGGTTAGTTTTCTGTGATTGTGGTTTTCAGTCTGTCTGCCCTCTGATGGAGAAGGATAAGAGGCTTATGGAAGCTTCCTGATGGGCTAGACTGACTGAGGGTGAAACTGGGAAATGGGCTTCAGAAGCACAGGCTCACTAAATGATTCAGATGTAATCATAGGACTGTAGAACACCACCCTCCCCACACCTTACCACCACATTACTAAATTCTTATTTAAAGCAATTGCTTTTATATCATGTCTAGCTATCGCCTCCAACTACAATATATCCTGTCTCATTGGGAACTCTTCATAGGTTGTTTGATGATTTCGCATTGAGTTACATGGAAACTAATGACCACTAACTTTCTCATAACCTTATGTTTTGTTTTGCAAGATGTAATTCGTTTTTTTTGGCCCAATTCTGTGAATAGCATGCTTACCTACTGACAGTTCATTAGTAGGCAAAATGTGGACTTCCCAGAGAAGAAAGATTTATCCCATGACAAGTAACCAAGAGTTCTCTGTGATCAGCAAACCAGGGTTTACAGTGGTTTCCTGGCCCATTTCCCTAACAAGAGAGGGAACAAGGTTCCAAATGCAAATATAGTGAATTGGTTCTTAGAAGTACACATGTAAGTACACATGGAAATGTGAGGGACAAAGGAAACAGAATCTTTGCCTACAAGAAATCCTAAAAAGTTTGTATAATGATGTAGGAATTAATGGGATGACAAATGTGACCTCTTTGATAAGTAACAAGATATATTACATTAAAATATCAAAATTATGGAAATTGCTTTGACTTTGTATATTTTAGAAACCATAGATCAAAGCTTAATTGAATATAAATGAAAACACTAAATGATGTCATATTGCTAAAATAATATTCTCAAAGTGTAAGACTCTAATAATTGCCTTTTCAGATAACTTAAAAAAAGTTAGTGTATTAATAAATGTGCTTCACTCAACCCATATCAGAATCCTTCAAGCCTGTGTGATAAATGTGTTGTTCCACATAGAAGTATGATGATAAAAATAAATTAAGCCATTATACTTAAGAATTCTAGGTAATGTTTTTAATTTCTGTGCAACATCAATTATATCTGGGGGCACAGAAGGCTTTTAACCTAAATCTCAAATCTCTCTATGGCCTATATTTTTTTGATCTATGGACTCTAAGAAAATATGATTAAAAAAGAGATTTTCCTCCTGATTACTTATAGTCTTTCTAATGAACTTTCACTTGTGGTAGAGCAAAACTGATTTTATATAGTACACATTTAAACTAAAAAAATATAATTTTAAGAAGATCTTATATTTTAATGTTTTGTGAAATAATATTTATTACATTATCTCAATTTGCTTTAAAAATTCATTTTGACATTCTAATTATCTTTAATAATTTTCAATAAAAACCTTAGTTTCTAGTAAAGGAATAATTATTTTCAATAAGAACACAAGGAAATACTCATGTTACTTACCTCATTTTTGGTAATTGAATTCAAAAAATATTTCCCCCTCTTCTGGAAGTCACATATTAGTTTGATCCTTGCATTCGATGGTTTGCTATACACCAAGTGAAGATAATTCTTCTGGCTCTTTTTAAGTAAAGCAAGCAGATATAAATATTTTCCCACCATAACATCCTCATTTTTTATAAATTGACTAATTGCAAAACAAAATAAGAATCATTGTATTCATAAAATATAACCCAGATATCAATCAATTTGGTGATGTCAATTCCTTTCCTTTAATATTTATATACTAAGCACATGAACCACCTACCTACTAAATGTCAAAACTCCAAATTACATATGGTTGGAAACCAGTGTGTGCATGCGTACTAAGTACCAAGTCTCTTCAGTCATGTCTCTTTATGACCCTGTGGACTGTAGCCTGCCAAACTTCACTATCCATGGAATTCTCCATGCAAGATTACTGTAATGAGTTGCCATGCCCTCCTCCAGGGGATCTTCCTGCCCCAGGATTGAATCTGTGTTTCCTGTGGCTCCTGCATTTCAGGTAGTTTCTTTATTGCTGAGTCACTAGGGGAAGGCCCCGGTTGGAAACCAGCATCTCCTAATAACATCACAGGTGACCAAGAGACTTAAATTTCTCTTTTTTCCCAATGTTTTGAGTCCACTGAATCTTTGTTTTCCCAACCAAGAGGTATACCGAATTTGTCGCTGCCTCTTTCACTCTTTAAAATAACACAATTTACAGAAGTTTTGAGATAATAAAAGTAGAGTTTTCTCACAGTGTATAGTTTACCATGGGAATCACCTTAATAGTAGATAATGTGGATTCCTCTGCACAGGAAGTGATCAGATCAGATCAGTCGCTCAGTCATGTCCGACTCTTTGCGACCCCATGAATCACAGCACACCAGGCCTCCCTGTCCATCACCAACCCCTGGAGTTCACTGAGACTCACGTCCATCGAGTCAGTGATGCCATCCAGCCATCTCATCCTCTGTCGTCCCCTTCTCCTCCTGCCCCCAATCCCTCCCAGCATCAGGGTCTTTTCCAATGAATCAACTCTTCGCATGAGGTGGCCAAAGTACTGGAGTTTCAGCTTTAGCACAGGAAGTGAAGTTGTATGGAATTCTAGCTTCACTAGATACAACATGTGTAAATATGGGTGATTTTCTTAATCTATCGGTGCTTCAGTTGACTTGCATAGGGATTGTGAGGATTCCATGAGTTAATATTTGCAGGTTTTCTTGTTGACTTATTTTCAATTTTATTTGCTGGCATATTGCTCCAGTCCCCTACACCTACTGCTTTATGGATGTCTCAGAGAATTAAAAGCTTGTGCCACTTTATCATATAGAAAAAAAGTTTTCTTCTATGTTTCTCTCCATGGTTCATTTTGGCTATGCCTCCTGAGCTATTCTTACCAATTAGTGTGAGTATTAAGATGTTGCATTGAATTAAGTGTTTGCAAAATTTTTCATAAAGGACCAAATAATAAATATTTTAGATTTTTCAGACCATAAATTCTCTGTTGCAACTATTTAATTCTGCTCTTGTAGCTCAAATATAGCCACAGAAAATACAAAAAATGGGCAGGCCATGCTCTAATAAAATTTTATAAAAACAGGTGAATTTGGATTATGAGCCATAGTTTGACTGTTCCTGCTCTAAATGAAACTTGAGTGTGGCTATACCTATGGGCCATAGTTAACTGACCCCAGCACTAAACAAAAGCAGATTGATCTTTTTTTTTTTTTAAATTTTATTTTATTTTTAAACTTTACATAGCTGTATTAGTTTTGCCAAATATAAAAATGAATCCGCCACAGGTATACATGTGTTCCCCATCCCGAACCTCCCTCCCTCCTCCCTCCCCATTCCGTCCCTCTGGGTCGTCCCAGTGCACCAGCCCCAAGCATCCAGTATCGTGCATCGAACCTGGACTGGCAACTTGTTTCATACATGATATTTTACATGTTTCAATGCCATTCTCCCAAATCTTCCCACCCTCTCCCTCTCTCACAGAGTCCATAAGACTGTTCTATACATCAGTGTCTCTTTTGCTGTCTCATACACAGGGTTATTGTTACCATCTTTCTAAATTCCATATATATGCGTTAGTATACTGTATTGGTGTTTTTCTTTCTGGCTTACTTCACTCTGTATAATAGGCTCCAGTTTCATCCACCTCATTAGACAGATTGATCTTTTTAAATAATTTTATTATTATGAAATATTCTATAAATATAATTTTATATGTTATGTGTCATATGCCATAAATAGTAAAACAATACAAAATGAGAAATTGAGGACCAAACATCTGAATTATCCAGCAGAGCATTACCAGCACAGTTAAAAATTCCCTCTGTGACCCTTTTGATTGTATGACTTTTCTATCCCCTATCACCTCTCACTCCTCTCTGGAAAGAATTACTATTCATATACATTATTTCTTTGGTTTTCCTCATGCATTTATTCTCCTTATTCATGGTATTTATGCTGCATAAGGTTGAGGTGAACACTGTATTAGCAAATACTTAACTATCTCTCCTAGAGGAAATATGGACACACACACATCCACACACCTCACATAGATTACAGTCTTGAATTGTAAAAACAGCTCACTCTGGTAGATTTGATTTTATCCCATTTTACAAAAGAGGAAATAAGGTTCAGCATGGTTAAGTGACTTGCTTTAGGCCTCCCCACTAACAGGTGCCAGAGCTGGAATTCAGTCCCTGTCCAACTCGCCCCAGAGCCAGAGCGGCTTGCTCTGCAGTACACTGCCCTCTCCTTCCTCTGGGCATCTCTATGAGAGCTGAAAGGAGAAAGCTGAGCACCTGGCCTTGTTAGCAGTCAGCTGGGAGCATGGACCTCAGACTCAAATTTTTCACTGTTCTGCGGATGTCTGAGGATGTTCTGAGGATGTCTGGACTATAGTTTTGAGGATTACAAATACATTTTAGTAAGTAAACAAATCACATGTATAGCAATTTAAACAATGATGCTTGACAGTCATTTCTTTAAATAAATATGCATATATACTTATTTCACATAATTTTATTTTCATGTAAGTGATGCCATACAAGATATGTTTTTTTTTTCCAGTCATTGCTAAGCTGCATATATTTGTGAGTTTGATATATTTTAATTTGATTGACTATGGCTCCTTCATTAATACTCCTGTAATTAATTCTACTGTATTGCTATACTTGCTTTGCCCATTCTTTCATTTGGGGGATTTTTTGACTGTTACCTTGCTACCACAGACAATCCTGGCATAAATATCGTGTTTATTGCCATTGTTTAGTCACTAAATTGTCTCCAACTCTTTGTGACTCCAATTTAGCCTGCCAGATTCCTCTGTCCATGGGATTCTCCAGGCAAGAATACTGGAGTGGGTTGCCATTTCCTCCTCCAGGAGATCTTTTGGACTTGGAATAGAACCTGTGTCTCCTATGTCTCCTGCATTGGCAGGCTGCTTCTTTACAACTGGGTCACCTGGGAAGCCCCATTCCTGTTCATTAGTACTGATTAAAAAGATCTCCATTGGATATGTTAACATAATCTATTTTTATTCACCTGAATATATTTTATTTATCTTTAATCACAGTATGGAGGAAAAATATTAATAGCTTTATTAAAACTTTCATCTAGGAAATAGAACTAATTTAGTTTAGATTTTAAAATATAATCTGATTATATTATCCATTGCATTGTTTAAATGTTTTTCTTCCATGATCATGAGTGCTTAATATATTTTATTAAAATTTTTTGGTCTTGTATCAGTAAAATGCCTTTTTTTAAAATTAGTGTTTTTAATATTTCTGTGCTTTGTAAAATTTGTATCTGTTACTAAAAATTTGGTAAATTATTTTTGTAAAATTATATTGTGATATTTTGTTTCTTTCCTCTTTTATTACTTCAAAATGAAAAATTTATTCTGTAAATTTTCCTCTATAAAATTTGAAAGGTATACTCTCTGTTTTTGGTGGTTCTTTTTGAAATCTTCCCATAATCTATTTAGTTTTGGTAGAAAGTGCTGCGCTCAATATGCAAGCAAATTTGGAAAACTCAGCAGTGGCCACAGGACTGGAAAAGGTCAGTTTTCATTCCGATCCCAAAGAAAGGCAATGCCAAAGAATGCTCAAACTACCACACAATTGCACTCATCTCACACGCTAGTAAAGTCATGCTCAAAATTCTCCAAGCCAGGCTTCAGCAATATGTGAACTGTGAACTTCCTGATGTTCAAGCTGGTTTTAGAAAAGGCAGAGGAACCAGAGATCAAATTGCCAACATCTGCTGGATCATGGAAAAAACAAGAGAGTTCCAGAAAAACATCTATTTCTGCATTATTGACTATGCCAAAGCCTTTGACTGTGTGGATCACGATAAACTGTGGAAAATTCTGAAAGAGATGGGAATACCAGACCACCTGATCTGCCTTTTGAGAAATTTGTATGCAGGTCAGGAAGCAACAGTTAGAACTGGATGTGGAACAACAGACTGGTTCCAAATAGGAAAAGGAGTTGTCAAGACTGTATATTGTCACCCTGTTTATTTAACTTATATGCAGAGTACATCATGAGAAACGCTGGACTGGAAGAAACACAAACTGGAATCAAGATTGCTGGGAGAAATATCAATAACCTCAGATATGCAGATGACACCACCCTTATGGCAGAAAGTGAAGAGGAACTCAAAAGCCTCTTGATGAAAGTGAAAGTGGAGAGTGAAAAAGTTGGCTTAAACCTCAACATTCAGAAAATGAAGATCATGGAATCCGGTCCCACCACTTCATGGGAAATAGATGGGGAAACAGTGGAAACAGTGTCAGACTTTATTTTTCTGGGCTCCAAAATCACTATAGATGGTGACTGCAGCCATGAAATTAAAAGACGCTTACTCCTTGGAAGGAAAGTTATGACCAACCTAGATAGCATATTCAAAAACAGAGACATTACTTTGCAACAAAGGTCCATCTAGTCAAGGCTATGGTTTTTCCTGTGGTCATGTATGGATGTGAGAGTTGGACTGTGAAGAAGGCTGAGTGCCAAAGAATTGATGCTTTTGAACTGTGGTGTTGGAGAGGACTCTTGAGAGTCCCTTGGACTGCAAGGAGATCCAACCAGTCCATTCTGAAGGAGATCAGCCCTGGGATTTCTTTGGAAGGAATGATGCTAAAGCTGAAACTCCAGTACTTTGGCCACCTCATGCGAAGAGTCAACTCATTGGAAAAGACTCTGATGCTGGGAGGGATTGGGGGCAGGAGGAGAAGGGGACGACAGAGGATGAGATGGCTGGATGGCATCACTGACTGGATGGATGTGAGTCTCAGTGAACTCTGGGAGTTGGTGATGGACAGGGAGGCCTGGTGTGCTGCAATTCATGGGGTCGCAAAGAGTGGGACATGACTGAGCAACTGATCTGATCTGGTCTGAGCTATATATTACAGATGTTAGAATTATATACATATATGTAAAACAAATACTTTTCTATTTCCAGTTTTTTAAGGAATCTCCACACTGTTCTCCATAGTGACTGTACTAGTTTGCATTCCCACCAACAGTGTAAGAGGGTTCCCTTTTCTCCACACCCTCTCCAGCATTTATTACTTGTAGACTTTTGGATCGCAGCCATTCTGACTGGTGTGAAAAGGTACCTCATAGTGGTTTTGATTTGCATTTCTCTGATAATGAGTGATGTTGAGCATCTTTTCATGTGTTTGTTAGCCATCTGTATGTCTTCTTTGGAGAAATGTCTATTTAGTTCTTTGGCCCATTTTTTGATTGGGTCATTTATTTTTCTGGAGTTGAGCTGTAGGAGTTGCTTGTATATTCTCGAGATTAGTTGTTTGTCAGTTGCTTCATTTGCTATTATCTTCTCCCATTCTGAAGGCTGTCTTTTCACCTTGCTTATAGTTTCCTTTGATGTGCAGAAGCTTTTAAGTTTCATTAGGTCCCATTTGTTTATTTTTGCTTTTATTTCCAATATTCTGGGAGGTGGGTCATAGAGGATCCTGCTGTGATGTATGTCAGAGAGTGTTTTGCCTATGTTCTCCTCTAGGAGTTTTATAGTTTCTGGTCTTACATTGAGATCTTTAATCCATTTTGAGTTTATTTTTGTGTATGGTGTTAGAAAGTGTTCTAGTTTCATTCTTTTACAAGTGGTTGACCAGAGTTCCCAGCACCACTTGTTAAAGAGATTGTCTTTAATCCATTGTATATTCTTGCCTCCTTTGTCGAAGATAAGGTGTCCATATGTGCGTGGATTTATCTCTGGGCTTTCTATTTTGTTCCATTGATCTATATTTCTGTCTTTGTGCCAGTACCATACTGTCTTGATAACTGTGGCTTTGTAGTAGAGCCTGAAGTCAGGTAGGTTGATTCCTCCAGTTCCATTCTTCTTTCTCAAGATCGCTTTGGCTATTCAAGGTTTTTTGTTTTTCCATACAAATTGTGAAATTATTTGTTCTAGCTCTGTGAAGAATACCGTTGGTAGCTTGATAGGGATTGCATTGAATCTATAGATTGCTTTGGGTAGTATACTCATTTTCACTACATTGATTCTTCCAATCCATGAACATGGTATATTTCTCCATCTGTTAGTGTCCTCTTTGATTTCTTTCACCAGTGTTTTATAGTTTTCTATATATAGGTCTTTAGATTCTTTAGGTAGATATATTCCTAAGTATTTTATTCTTTCCGTTGCAATGGTGAATGGAATTGTTTCCTTAATTTCTCTTTCTGTTTTCTCATTATTAGTGTATAGGAATGCAAGGGATTTCTGTGTGTTGATTTTATATCCTGCAACTTTACTATAGTCATTGATTAGTTCTAGTAATTTTCTGGTGGAGTCTTTAGGGTTTTCTATGTAGAGGATCATGTCATCTGCAAACAGTGAGAGCTTTACTTCTTCTTTTCCAATTTGGATTCCTTTTATTTCTTTTTCTGTTCTGATTGCTGTGGCCAAAACTTCCAAAACTATGTTGAATAGTAATGGTGAAAGTGGACACCCTTGTCTTGTTCCTGACTTTAGAGGAAATGCTTTCAATTTTTCACCATTGAGGATAATGTTTGCTGTGGGTTTGTCATATATAGCTTTGATTATGTTGAGGTATGTTCCTTCTATTCCTGCTTTCTGGAGAGTTTTGATCATAAATGGATGTTGAATTTTGTCAAAGGCTTTCTCTGCATCTATTGAGATAATCATATGGGTTTTATTTTTCAATTTGTTAATGTGGTGTATTACATTGATTGATTTGCGGATATTGAAGAATCCTTGCATCCCTGGGATAAAGCCCACTTGGTCATGGTGTATGATCTTTTTAATGTGTTGTTGGATTCTGATTGCTAGAATTTTGTTAAGGATTTTTGCGTCTATGTTCATCAGTGATATTGGCCTGTAGTTTTCTTTTTTTGTGGGATCTTTGTCAGGTTTTGGTATTAGGGTGATGGTGGCCTCATAGAATGAATTTGGAAGTTTACCATCCTCTGCAATTCTCTGGAAATAGACATGCCTTATGATCCAGCAATCCCACTGCTGGGCATACACACTGAGGAAACCAGAAGGGAAAGAGACACGAGTACCCCAATGTTCATCGCAGCACTGTTTATAATAGCCAGGACATGGAAGCAACCTAGATGTCCATCAGCAGATGAATGGATAAGAAAGCTGTGGTACATATACACAATGGAGTATTATTCAGCCATTAAAAAGAATACATTTGAATCAGTTCTAATGAGGTGGATGAAACTGGAGCCTATTATACAGAGTGAAGTAAGCCAGAAAGAAAAACACCAATATAGTATACTAACGCATATATATGGAATTTAGAAAGATGGTAACAATAACCCTGTGTACGAGACAGCAAAAGAGACACTCATGTATAGAACAGTCTTATGGACTCTGTGGGAGAGGGAGAGGGTGGGAAGATTTGGGAGAATGGCATTGAAACATGTAAAATATCATGTATGAAATGAGTTGCCAGTCCAGGTTCGATGCACAATACTGGATGCTTGGGGCTGGTGCACTGGGACGACCCAGAGGGATGGAATGGGGAGGGAGGAGGGAGGAGGGTTCAGGATGGGGAACACATGTGTACCTGTGGTGGATTCATTTTGATATTTGGCAAATCTAATACAGTTATGTTAAGTTTAAAAATAAAATAAAATTAAAAAAAAAACAAATACTTATTTTTATGGAGAGTCTATTCATGGTAAATTTTTTCAGTACTTATTTATTTTGTTCTTATTCTTGAAAGAGAGGTTGTAAGTTACATAACTGAAAATTGAGGATTCATTTCTCTCAGCATTTTGAGCACATTCTTCCATTGATTTTGTCTCTGAACATTGCTGTTGGAAAGTCTATCATGAGTTGAAATATACAGTTTTTATTTTGTTTGTAGATGAGTTTTGTTTCTAAATACCGATCGTGTGTGTGTAAGTTTACATTTCGTTTTATTAATCCTGTTTAGAATATATACTTTTGAATTTTAAACTTTATGTTCTTTGTCATTTCTGAAAATTTCTTAGCCATTATTTCTTTCTTTAAATATTTCCTCATTATTATTCTCAATTTTGGCTTTTTCTTGAACTTTAGTGAGAAGAATATTAGTCCTCATTTGTTTTCTTTTTTTTTTTTTTTTTTAGCATTTCGCTTTTTTTTTTTATTTTATTTTATTTTTAAACTTTACATAACTGTATTAGTTTTGTTGTTTTCAATTTAATCTCTTTGTGGAATTTTCAATTCCATTTTCTAGTTCACTAATTCTCTTTTCAATTTTGTTTAATCTGCATATTGACTCATGAAATGAATTTTAATTTCATATTTGTTTATATACATATTATGCTTATATATAAAACACATTTCAAGTGGGATTTTGATTATCATAGTCATAAAAATATTTCTTCATTATTTAAAATCATTTTTTGCCTTGATAATTAATATTTTCAACTTTATTTACATATTTTATGCATAGATATCCTACATATGCCACTGATATATTAGTATCTTAAATTTTATCAGTTAAAGCATGTTATTTCTTTGTACTGCTGAGTCTTGACTGGGCTACAGATCCAGGGATAGGGTTAGGTGAGTGACTTACTCACATTAGAGTATGTGCCAAATATAGGTACCAAATAATCAGTAATCAAAATAAATACTATTAGTGTAACTTTAAAATCAATATTACTGCAGAAAATTCATGATAAACAAATGTCAAAAATTTAAGTAAAGACAAGATCTGACCTTGAATTTCTACAATTCAGCCCATTTGTTTCACCCTAATCCAACTACAGCAGATCCTACTTTTGCTTAAATTTTTGTATTTTATTATCATAAATTTGAGCATTGATTATGATTTGCTAAAATAATGTAATAAAGTACCATTTGTTTTCTCTGAGAGATTTTCGGTGCCCTTTTAAATTCTGTACCCATGATCAGTGCTTCACTCACTTCATCCTACTTTCAGTTCAGGTCAGTTCAGTCACTCAGTTGTGTCCGACTCTTTGTGACCCCATGGACTGCAGCACACTAGGCTTCCCTGTCCATCACCAGCTTCAGGAGATTACTGAAACTCATGTCCATTGAGTTGGTGATGCTATCCAACCATCTCATCCTCTGTTTTCCTCTGTTTCCCCTTAAATCTTTCCCAACATCAGGGTCTTTTCAAATGAGTCAGTTCTTTGCATTAGGTGGCAAAAGTATTGGAGTTTCAACTTCAATATCAGTCTGCCCAATGAATATTCAGGACTGATTTCCTTTAGGATGGACTGATTGGATCTCCTTGCAGTCCAAGGGACTCTCAAGAGGCTTCTCCAACACCACAATTCAAAAGTATTAGTTCTTTGGCACTCAGCTTTCTTTATACTCCAACTCTCATATCCACACATGACTACTGGAAAAAACATAGCTTTGACTAGACAGACATTTGTTGGCAAAGTAATGTCTCTGCTTTTTTAATATGCTGTCTAGGTTGGTCATAACTTTTCCTCCAAGGAGCAAGTGTCTTTTAATTTCATGGCTGCAATCACCATCTGCAGTGATTTTGGAGCCCAAAAAAATAAAGTCTGATACTCTTTCCATTGTTTCCCATCTATTTGCCATGAAATGATGAGACCAGATACCATAATATTAATTTTCTGAATGCTGAGCTTTAAGCCAACTTTTTCACTCTCCTCTATCACTTTCATCAAGAGGTTCTTTAGTTCTTCCTTGCTTTCTGCCATAAGGGTGGTGTCATCTGTATAAATGAGGTGATTGATAATTCTTCCTGCAATCTTGATTCCAGCTTGTTCTTCCTCCAGCCTAGCATTTCTCAGGATGTACTGTGTGTATAAGTTAAATAAGCAGGGTGACAGTATACAGTCTTGGTGTATTCCTTTCCTGATTTGGAACCAGTCTGTTTTTCCATGTTCAGTTCTAACTGTTGCTTCCTGACCTGCACACAGATTTCTCAAGAGGCAGGTCAGGTGGTCTGGTATCCCATCTCTTTCAGAATTTTTGAGTTTGTTGTGATCTACACAGTCAAAGGATTTGACATAGTCAATAAAACAGAAGTAGATGGTTTTTTTCCAGAACTCTTGCTTTTTTGATGATCCAGCCGATGTTGGCAATTTGATCTCTGGTTCCCATGCCTTTTCTAAATCCAACTTGAACATCTGGAAGTTCACAGTTCATGTACTGTTGAATCCTGGCTTGGAGAATTTTGAGCATTACTTTACTAGCACGTGAGATGAGTGCAATTGTGTGGTAGTTTGAGCATTCTTTGGCCTTGCCTGTCTTTGGGATTGGAATGAAAACAGTCTTTTTCCTGTGGCCACTGCTGAGTTTTCCAAATTTGCTGGTTTATTGAGTGCAGCACTTTCACTGCATCATCTTTAGGATTTGAAATAGCTCAACTGTTATTCCATCATCTCTACTAGCTTTGTTCATAGTGGTGAGCAAAGGCCTGCTTGACTTCACATTCCAGAATGTCTGGTTCTAGGTGAGTGATCACACTGTTATGATTATCTGGGTTGTTAAGATCTTTCCTGTATAAATCTGTGTATTCTTGTCACCTTTTGTTAATATCTTCTGTTTCTGTTAGCTCTATACCATTCCCATCCTTTATTGTGCCCATCTTTGCATGAAATGTTCCCTTGGTATCTTTAATTTTCTTGAAGAGATCTCTAGTCTTTCCCATTCTATTGTTTTCTTCTATTTCTTTGCACTGATCACTGAGAAAGGCTTTCTTATCCCTCCTTGCTATTCTTTGGAACTCTGTATACAAATGGGTATACCTTTCCTTTTCCCCTTTGCCTTTTTCTTGTCTTCTTTTCACAGCTATTTGTAAGACCTCCTCAGACAACTATTTTGCCTTTTTGCATTTCTTTATCTTGGGGATGGTCTTGATCACTGCCTCCTGTACAATGTCATGAACCTATCTCCATAGTTCTTCATGCACTCTCTCTATCAGATCTAATTCTTTGAATCTATATGTCGCTTCCACTGTATAATTGTAAGGGATTTGATTTAGGTCATATCTGAATGGTCTAGTGGTTTTCCCTACTTTCTTCAATTTAAGTCTGAATTTGGCAATAAGGAGTTCATCATCTGAGCCACTGTCAGCTCCTGTTCTTGTTTTTGCTGACTGTATAGAGCTTTTCCATCTTTGGCTGCAAAGAATATAATCAATCTGATTTCAGTATTGACCATCTGGTGATGTCCATGTGTAGAGTCTTCTCTTGTGTTGTTGAAAGAGGGTGTTTGCTATGACCAGTGCGTTCTCTAGGCAAAACTCTATTAGCCTTTGCCCTGCTTCATTCCATACTCCAAGGCCAAATTTGCCTGTTACTCCAGATGTTTCTTGACTTCCTACTTTTGCATTGCAGTCCCCTATAACGAAAAGGACATCTTTTATGGGTGTTTGTTCTCAAAGTTCATGAAACCATTCAACTTCACCTTCTTCAGCATTACTGGTAGGGTCATAGACTGATTTTGAATGGTTTGCCTTGGAAACAAACAGAGATCATTCTGTCATTTTTGAGACTGCATCCAAGTTATGCATTTCAGACTCTTTTGTTGACTATGATGGCTACTCCATTTCTTCTAAGGGATTCTTGCCCACAGTAGTAGATATAAGGGTTATCTGAATTAAGTTACCCATTCCAGTCCATTTTAATTTGCTGATTCCTAAAATGTTGATGTTCACTCTGGCTATCTCCTGTTTGACCACTTCCAATTTGCCTTGATTCATGCACCTAACATTCCAGGTTCCTATGCAATATTGCACTAGCTACATAGGATGGAGCAGTGGCTGTGAGGTGCTGGAGTAACTTTGAGGAGATATCCCATGTCCAGGGGCAAAGGATAAACCTCAGTAAGATGGTAGGAGGGTAAAAATCACATTTAGAATCAAATCCCATAGCCACCAGAGATGTTCAGAGGGTTCAAAAAAACCTTGTGTGCACCAGAACCCAGTGATCCCACAGAGTCTGAGACAGAACTGTGTTTGAGTATCTCCTGTGGAGGTTTGGGCCAGCAGTGGACTGTTGTAGGGTCAGGGGCTCTGGGTGCAGTAGACCTGGGTATGGCGTAAGCCCTCTTGGAGGAGGTTGCCATTAACCCCACCACAGAGCTGCCAGAACTTACACAGGACTGCAGAAACAGACTCTGGAAGGCACAAATAGAACCTTGTGCACCCCAGGACCCAGGAGAAAGTGACCTCATCCAGCAGCAGTAACCCCATAAGAGACTGACCCAGACTTGCCCATGAATGTCCAGGAGTCTCTGGCAGAGGTGTGGGTTGACTGTGGCCTGCTGCAGGTTTGGGGGCACTGAGTGCAGAAGTGCCTGCAAGGGACCTTTTGAAGGAGGTCGCCATTATCTTCATTACCTCCATCATAGTTTGGTCTCAGGTCAAATAACAGGGAGGGAACACAGCCCCACCCATCAACAGAAAATTGTGTTAAAGATTTACTGAGCATGGCCCCGCCGGTCAGAACAAGACCCAGTTTCACCCTCAGTCAGTCTCTCCCATCAGGAAGTTTCCATAAGCCTCTTATCCTTCTCCATCAGAGGGAAGACAGACTGAAAACCACAGTCACAGAAAACTAACCAATCTGATCACATGGACCACAGCCTTGTCTAACTCAATGAAACTATGAGCTATACCATGTAGGGCCACCCAAGAAGGACGGGTTATGGTGGAGAGTTCTGACGAAACATGGTCCAGTGGAGAAGGGAATGCAAACCACTTCAGTATTCTTCCCTTGAGAACCCCATCCTGCTTGCAGCCCTGCTATAATAGCTTGTTTCTTTGTGGTTTTGATTATTTTTGCATTGTAATTAGCATTTAATTGAGATAAATCTATAGAAATCCTGAGAAATCTGTGTGTAGGGCATCCAAGGATGATAGGAATTTGCATCTGTTCTCACTTTTGATATAATCAACAAATATCCAAACCTCAGCCCCAGTCGAGGGAAAGTGAAAGTGAAAGTTGCTCAGTAATGTCCAACTCTTTGTGACCCCATGGAGTATGCAGTCCATGGAATTCTCTAGGTTAGAATACTGGAGTGGGTAGCCTTTTCCTTCCCCAGGAGATCTTCCCAACTCAGGGATCGAACCCAGGTCTCCCATATTGCAGGCGGATTCTTTACCAGCTGAGCTACAAGGGAAGCCCTAGAATACTGGAGTGGGTAGCCTATCCCTTCTCCAGTGGATCTTCTCTACCCAGGAATCAAACTGGGGTCTCCTGCATTGCAGGCGGATTCTTTACCAACTGAGCTATCAGGGACACCCCCAGTTGAGGGAAGATACATTGCAGCAGAAATTCTTAGATTTTTATGCTTCTTTTTCTACCTAATTTAGAGAATATATCAACAAGTTTTATTCATTGTCTTTCTATACCTCAGTGGACATTGGTTTCATTCATCCTGAGGGTGTGCAAGTCCTCTCAGGGTTAATGTTTTATAAAGGTGTTGATTTCAGTCCCATTCTCCTGTCTTCACCCCTGACATTGGCCTGAGACCTATATCTTTAAGTTTCTTGTTCCCCAAGCCTCCTGGTCCCTGAAATAGACATTAGCTTCCTACTTTCTACTTTTCTCTATAGTTTAAGTTTTGTATGTATGTTTTCTGTGGCCCATTGGAATCTCACCTAATTCCCCGTGAACTTGGCAATGTCCTTTAATATACGTGTTTGACAATGTATACAACATTTTGTATTTTTGATATTTTGCAGTGTTAGAGCTTTTCAAAACATTTACTTACCTCATTGCCAGAAAAAATTTACTCATCACCTATTTTCACACAGTTGTTTTTGTGCCCTATAGACTACAAGGTACCAGAGCCAAGTCCTAAGCAACTTTAGGGAAAACTGTATAATTAAACTTATGTTCTAACTTGGCTTCTAGAACTAAACTTTATTTTGTATGCATCTTGGGTTAATGACAAATTAAAATCTTTGTTTTTGAGAGGCCTTTGGCTGTTTGCTTAGGATAAGTACACACTATTGAAGCATGAGAAGAAGAGCTATGCTAAAATAGCTTATATCTTTATACATATATTTGTTCCTTAATCAACTCTTACCCATCTCCCTTTTGCTCTTACATTTTAAAATTTAGGAAAACTTGAAATTTTATTTGTTTCTACCTCACACTGAGGGATGACTCTTGGCAATGTTGCCACATTAAAACCCAAATGTTGGACTCTGCAGCTGGTAAGATGATGACTCAGCAGTAGCCACAGCCAGTTGTCCTTGGTGAGTAGAAGTTTATGTTGCCATGTCCATGCATTATCTCTATCCCTGTCACCATGGCCAGTTTATCAATGAACCCACTGGACAATGACAGGAGTTCCTGAGGAAGGATGGTGACTGGTATCTACAAAACAAGTCATCTTATTGAAAGAGTCAGTTCCTATGCAGTTGATAAGAAGTCCAGGGTCCCTGAGGAAGAGAGAGGGGTCTGAGGCCCTCGAAGAGGAGATAGGGGTCTGGAATTTTCAAGTAGGAGGAAAAGATAAATGTCTTTTTTGTTGTTTCTCTCTGCATTCCTTAGTCTTATTCACAAAAATAGTTTATTTTCTTTAAGCCTAGAACTGATGATTACACAATAAACAGCACAGTTTAAACTCTGTTCATTTCAGTCACTCAGTCATGTCCGACTCTTTGCGACCCCATGAACTGCAGCACGCCAGGCCTCCCTGACTATCACCAACTCCTGGAGTTCACCCAAAATCATGTGCATCAAGTCTGTGATGCCATCCAGCCATCTCATCTTCTGTCGTCCCCTTCACCTCCTTCCCCCAATCCCTCCCAGCATCAGGGACTTTTCCAATGAGTCAAATCTTTGCACGAGGTGGCCAAAGTACTGGAGTTTCAGCTTTAGCATCAGTCCTTCCAATGAACGCCTAGGACTGATCTCCTTCAGAATGGACTGGTTGGATCTCCTTGCAGTCCAAGGGGCTCTCAAGAGTCCTTTCAAACACCACAGTTCAAGAGCATCAATTCTTTGGTCCTCAGCTTTCTTCACAGTCCAACTCTCACATCCATATATGACAACTGGAAAAACCATAGCCTTGACAAAATGGACCTTTGTTGTCAAAGTAGTCTCTGCTTTTTAATATGCTATCTAGGTTGGTCATAAGTTTCCTTCCAAGGAGTAAGCGTCTTTTAATTTCATGGCTGCAGTCACCATCTGCAGTGATTTTGGAGCCCCAAAAAATAAAGTCTGAAACTGTTTCCACTGTTTCCCCATGAAGTGCCATGAAGTGATGTGAAGTATTTGCCATGAAGTGATGGGACCAGATGCCATGATCTTAGTTTTCTGAATGTTGAGTTTTAAGCCAACATTTTCACTCTCCTCTTTCATTTTCATCAAGAGGCTTTTTAGTTCCTCTTCACTTTCTTCCATAAGGGTGGTGTCATCTGCATATCTGAGGTTATTGATATTTCTCCTGGCAATCTTGATTCCAGCTTGTGATTCTTCCAGCCCAGAGTTTCTCATGATGTACTCGGCATATAAGTTAAATAAGCAGGGTGACAATATGCAGCCTTGACGAACTCCTTTTCCTATTTGGAACCAGGCTGTTGTTGCATGTCCAGTTCTAACTGTTGTTTTCTGATCTGCATACAGAGTTCTCAAGAGGCAGGTCAGGTGGTCTGGTATTCCCATCTCTTGAGGAATTTTCCACAGTTTATTGTGATCCACACAGTGAAAGGCTTTGGCATAGTCAATAAAGCAGAAATAGATGTTTTTCTGGAACTCTCTTGCTTTTTCCATGATCCAGCGGATGTTGGCAATTTGATCTCTGGTTCTTCTGCCTTTTCTAAATCTAGTATGAACATCTGGAATTTTACGGTTCACGTATTGCTGAAGCCTGGCTTAGAGAATTTTGAGCATTACTTTACTAGCGTGTGAGATGAGTGCAATTGTGCGGTAGTTTGAACATTCTTTGGCATTGCCTTTTTGGGATTGGAATGAAAACTGACCTTTTCCAGTCCTGTGGCCACTGTTGAGTTTTCCAAATTTGCTGGCATATTGAATGCAGCACTTTCACAGCATCATCTTTCAGGATTTGAAATAGCTCAACTGGAATTCCATCACCTCCACTAGCTTTGTTCATAGTGATGCTTCCTAAGGCCCCACTTGACCTCACATTCCAGGATTTTGGCTCTAGGTGAGTGATCACACCATCATGATTATCTGGATCCTGAAGATTTTTTTGTACAGTTCTTCTGTGTATTCTGCCACCTCGTCTTAATATCTTCTGCTTCTGTTAGGTCGATACCATTTCTGTCCTTTATCGAGCCCATCGTTACATGAAATGTTTCCTTGGTATCTCTAATTGTCTTGAAGAGATCTCTAGTCTTTCCCATTCTGTTGTTTTCCTCTATTTCCTTGCATTGATTGCTGAGGATGGCTTTCTTATATCTCCTTTCTATTCTTTGGAACTCTGCATTCAGATGCTTCTATCTTTCCTTTTCTCCTTTTCTTCCACTTCTCTTCTTTTCACAGCTATTTGTAAGGCCTCCTCAGACAGCCATTTTGCTTTTTTGAATTATTTTTCAAGGCAATGGTCTTGTCTCCTGTACAATGTCACGAACCTCAGTCCGTAGTCCATCAGGCAGTCTGTTTATCAGATCTTGTCCCTTAAATCTATTTCTCACTTGCACTGTATACTCCTAAGAAATTTGATTTAGGTCATACCTGAATGGTCTAGTGGTTTTCCCTACTTTCTTCAATTTAAGTCTTATTTTGCAATAAGGAGCTCATGATCTGAGCCACAGTCAGCTCCCAGTCTTGTTTTGGCTGGCTGTATAGAGCTTCTCCATCTTTGGCTGCAAAGAATATAATCAATCTGATTTCGGTGTTGACCATCTGGTGATGTCCATGTGTAAAGAGCTTCTCATGTGTTGTTGGAAGAGGGTGTTTGCTATGACCAGTGCATTTTCTTGGCAAAACACTATTAGCCTTTGCCCTGCTTCATTCCATACTCCAAGGCCAAATTTGTCTGTTACTCCTGATGTTTCTTGACTTTCTTCTTTTGCATTCCAGTCCCCTATAATGAAAAGGACATCTTTTTTTGGGTGTTAGTTCTAAAAGGTCTTGTAAGTCTTCATAGAACCGTTCAACTTCAGCTTCTTCAGCATTACTGGTTGGGGCATAGGCTTGGATTACTCTGATTTAGAATGGTTTGCGTTGGAAATGGACTGAGATCATTCTGTCGTTTTTGAGATTGCATCCAAGTACTGCATTTCAGATTCTTTAGTTGACCATGATGGCTACTCCATTTCTTCTAAGGGATTCTTGCCCACAGTAGTATATATAATGGTCATCTGAGTTAAATTCACCTATTCCAGTCCATTTTAGTTCGCTGAATTCTAGAATGTCGACGTTCACTTTTGCCATCTGTTTGACCACTTCCAATTTGCCTTGATGCATGGACCTAACATTCCAGGTTCCCATGCAATATTGCTCTTACAGCATTGAACCTTGCTTCTATCACCAGTCAGGTCCACAAATGGCTATTCTTTTTGCTTTGGCTCCATCCCTTTATTCTTTCTGGAGTTATTTCTCCACTGATCTCCAGTAACATATTGGGCACTTACCGACCTGGGGAGTTTCTTTCAGTATCCTATCATTTTGCCTTTTCATACTGTTCATGGGTTCTCAAGGCAAGAATATTGAAGTGGTTTTCCATTCCCTTCTCCAGTGGACCACATTATGTCAGACCTCTCCACCATGACCCATCTATCTTGAGGTGCCCCACATGGCATGGCTTGATTTCATTGAGTTACACAAGGCTGTGGTCTGTGTGATCAGATTGGCTAGTTTTCTGTGATAATGGTTTCAGTGTGTCTGCCCTCTGATGCCTCTTGCAACACCTACCATCTTACTTGGGTTTCTCTTACCTTGGACATGGGATATCTCTTCACGGCTGTTCCAGCAAAGCACAGCCACTGCTCCTTACCTTGGACGAGGTCGCCCCTTCTGACCTTGAACGTGGAGTAGCTCCTCTCGGCCCCTGCACCCACGCAGCCACCGATCCTTGGTCATGGGGTTGCTCCTCTTGGCCACTGCCCCTGACCTTGGACGTGGGGTAGCTCCTCTCTACCAATGATTATATAGCAATAATGTATCCTGCTTGAGAACAGTATCTCCTTCTTGAAAACCTCCTGACTAATCCTGTTATCTTAAAATGTATATTTGTGGGAATAGGTCTAGTAAGATCTTTACAACCTTAAGACAAAGACTCTGATGCTGGGAGGGATTGGGGGCAGGAGGAGAAGGAGAGGACAGAGGATGAGATGGCTGGATGGCATCACTGACTCGATGGACGTGAGTCTGAGTGAACTCCGGGAGTTGGTGATGGACAGGGAGGCCTGGCGTGCTGCATGCAATTCATGGGGTCGCAAAGAGTCGGACATGACTGAGCTACTGAACTGAACTGAATAACCAATTTAAAAAGTAAATAATTCCCTTGCTAAATCTAGTGAGGGAGGCACTCTGTCCCCCTTCTGATATCTATGTCAGAAGCTTTCTCTGTCTCTTTTTATACTTTAATAAAACTGCTACACAAAAGCTCTTGAGTGATCAAGCCTGGTCCCTGGTCCAGAAGCTAAATCTTCTTTCTCTTTGATCTCGAATCTGACATTATTCACCGTAAGCTATCACTATCTACTTGATTATTCATATCTTCTTCTTCTTGAGTTACCCTTTGATAAACACTCATTTGGGACATGGGTTTCTTCATTTTTTTTTTTCCTTTGCCCATTCAGAAAAGTTTATCAACATATCTTTTCTCAAGACTTTGTTGTGACCAGTTTGGCAATTATATTTCATCCAACTCCCTGATCATCCAGTCAAACTTTGGTCCACAGTACAAGAATTGGTACAAAATTACACATGTGGCCATTTCTCTTTCTAAGCAAAGGGAGCAGCTAGGTGCACTGGCAGAAGTTCTGACCACTAGTAAGATTTGCATTCACCACTGTCCTTTATGGATGTTTCTAAAAGGGGTTGTAGCGCTACAGCTGTCTACTTTCTGGTAGTAACTATACATTGTGCAAAATTATTGTGCAAAAAACCAGGACTGCCTTTTCTTCCTATATCACCTGATCCCAGGAAACTCCCCATGATGTCGTGTGTGCCAGATGAGCGGAAAAGGCAGTGTAGCAGGGGTGAGATTTGTGTCACTTCCTCCAGTGACTTACTTAGGTATTTAGGTCATATTTGACCATGATCACATATATATCAGTCACGTTTGATGATAGAGTTTTTCTGTGCCTGCCCAACTTTATGACTTGATGAGTCAGGTAACCCAGTTCATAATGCAAAGCTCGGGTCACATGGTAATTTGGTGACACATGATTAGGTGTTCAGTCTTCACAAAGGCACAGTAATAGGTCAAGAGCTTATTCTCAAAAGAAGAGTATTTATTTATGGAGGATAGCAGAGCTTTGCTTCAAGTTCAAGTTTCTAAGGGCCTGCATATGTGAATACATATAGGAGCCTAGCTTAGGCTCCAAACAACACCCTTATCTGCTACTAAAACTTCAAGCACCATTGGATCTGTTGGATTGCATGGCCCAAGTGGCATATCAGCTTGAACAGTAGCCTGGACCTGTTCCAGAGACTTCTCTTCTTCTGGGTTCCACTGACAACTAGCAGTTTTCCAAATATGTCAATAAATAGGCCAGAGTAATAGACTCAAGTGAGGAACATTCTCTCTAAAGTCCAAAGAGGTCCATTATGTAGTGATCTTGTTTTTTCAGTTGTAAAAAGGGCCAGATATGACAACTTATCCTTTATATTATATCTTAATAATTTTTATTTTATCTTAAAAGGAGTGTTTCAATATGCTCCAGTTTGCCCAGTTTACAAAAAATGTCACTGAGGTAGAAGACCCCTGAACTTTATTTTCCATCCTCTGGCATGAATCAGTTAAGTTCAGTTCAATTGCTCAGTCGTGTTCAACTCTTTGTGACTGGAGCACACCAGGCCTCCCTGTCCATCACCAACTCCCAGAGTTTACCCAAACTCATGTCTACTGAGTCAGTGATACCATCCAACCATCTCATCCTCTATCATCCCCTTCTCCTCCTGCCCTTAATCTTTGCCAGCATCAGGGTCTTTTCAAATGAGTCAGCTCTTCACATCAGGTGGCCAAAGTATTGGAGTTTCAGCTTCAGCATCAGTCCGTCCAATGAACACCCACGACTGATCTCCTTTAGGATGGACTGGCTGGATCTGCTTGCTGTCCAAGGGACTCTCATGAATATTTATTACCAATCAATGTAGAGTAGTTTCTATTTCTTTCTCACTAGGTCCAATCAGCATAGTGTCATCAGTACAGTGAAATTTTATGATATCTTATGAAAGGAAAAGATGATTAACTTCCCTGCAACATGTATTATGATTTGGGCTGGATTAAGGGTAGTAGTAAGCAAGTGAACTTCTGTCCTAGGCTGCTAAAAATATTATATGCAAGGTTATCTAATTACTTGCTTCTTATAAGTGATTGATGTATCCAATGGATATATATTATGTCTCTCCATTGCTAGATCAAGCCATGGGCTATCAGTGTTCTACTATTGGAGATTGAATCAGTAGTATTTTAAATTTAATCATATTACAGAGTCAATTCCCAAAATTCCCAGAACCAATTCATAAAACTTATTGCTTTTTAGTTTTTGGCTGTGCTGCATGTCTTGTGGGATCTTAGGATCAGGGATTGAACCCATGCACTCGGCAGTGAAAGCACAGAGTCCTAAACACTTGACCTCCAGGGAATTCTAAGAAAATTCATTCTTAAAGTTATTTTCCTCTAGAACCATTCTCAGTACCAAAATATATATTACTCAGAGAAATAGAAGCCATTATATATATATATATATATATAATATTAGAAATTGGTTCATGTGATTATGGAGGTAGAGAAGCCACAGATATGTAATTGAGAAGCTACAAACCTAGGAAAGCCAGCAGAATAGTTCTATTCTGAGTCTAAAGTCCTTTTATCTAGGACAATCAATAGTCTAAATTCTGGTCTAAAAGCCTTTAGGCTGGAGAACCAAGTAGAGCTGATTTTTCAGTTTAAGTTCAAAAGAAAGTTTGTAAAGTTATCAGTATTTCCATTCAAGCAATAAGGCAGTAGGATTTCCTCTTGAGTCCTACTTAATTCTTCAGTTGATTGGACAAAGCCCTCCCACATTGGGAAGGATAGTCTGCTTTACTTAGTCTACCAATTTAAATGTTAATCTCACTTAGAATACCTTCATAGACACACTTAGAGTAATGTTTGGACAAAAGTCTGCAGTCTGCATGGCCTAGGCAAGGTGATAGACAATTAACCATTAGAGAATTTTTTCAGGATTTTGAGACAAGATGCCATTGCCTCTGTTAAAAAAATATCCTCTAGGATTGTACTGAGAAAGACTGAAAAGCATGGGTAGAAGAAAGGAAGTCTTTTTGGAAAACCCAGAGATGATAGCTGTAGAGCTGATGAGGTACAATAGAATTTGAATGCAAAACCAGGAAAATTTGGATATGGGTTGCAAATGAGCTAAAGAAGTCAAGGACAATGCCAAGGTTTTTATTTTGAAAATGGGAGGATGGAGTTGACATGACCTGCTTTGCTGTAATAACTAGGTAAGCAGATTTGGGAGAGAAGAGAACTAACTGGTTTTGCATTTGACAACTTAATGTGAGATGTCTATTAGACATTCAAGCTATTATTCATTTATTGAGGCATTTGCTAATAATGCATTAAATTTTGACTCTTCCAAGAAGTTTGACAATTTTCATAGACTCTTAAGAAAGACGCAAAAGTGAAAAACGTATAACCACACTACTATAGTTGAGACTTATGATATCATATCTTCAGTGGGGCTTTCTCTGGCACTTACAAATCACACAACATATTTGAGAATCCAGTTTGACTTTACATAGCTTGGACTTAACAGGCATTCTTTTCTGAGCATACAGATATGTGCAGGGAAGCAAGAAGAAGGGAACACTGATGATATACCTTTCAATGGAATGCCAATTTCCCTATGACTTTGTCCTAATTTGCTTTTCCAGCCTCATTATTCATTGCCCTGGAGCATTTTTGTCCAATATTTCAGTTATTTCTGCTTGCTAAAGGCTTTTTTCCTGCTTTATATCTTTGCCCATTCTTATCTCTCAGTCTGAGAAGATCTGCTTTCCCATTTTCCAGTTCTTAAAATCATTCACCTGAAAAAATTAAAACAATTACCCTCTCTCCTCCAGGATAGTTTCCTAATGTCAAAATAAACTATTTTTCTCTTATGCTTCAATCACAGATTTTTGGAAATCAGTACATATTTTAAAATTCTGCTAGGTATAGCTTGCTATTACCTGCCTGCTTTTCCCCTCATAAGACACAGTTACTATGAACGTGTGAACAATGTTACTATAAATGGTACTTTTTTAATCCTTCAACACCTTGCACAGGATAAGTGCTTAACATCCAATGATTATTTCATTCAACTGAACAAATAGAATATTTGAGTGGCAGCAAATGAAGCAATGAACAATGCAAGTTTTTTAAAAAAAAACAAAACATTCTATTATTTTATATAAATTTTTAATTATACTTTAAAAATTACCCTCACTTGTCCCCAATCAGTTCTTGGTACCATGTAAAAAATTGTGAAATCCATATCTGCAATCATCCTTATGCTCATATTCAGCATAATTCATTTATTTTCATCTCTTGCTTTCAGAGATTGACACATTATGATTATATAGTAAGAAGAAAAAAATCACAGATGTAACACCAATCAAACGTTTCAGGCTTCCCTGTGGCTCAGCTAGTGAAGAATACATCTGCAATGTGGGAGACCTGGGTGTAATCCCTGGGTTGGGAAGAACCCCTGAAGAAGGGAACAGCTACCCACTACAGTATTCTGGCCTGGAGAATTCCATGTTCTGTATAGTCCATGGGGTCACAAAGAGTGGACGTGACTGAGCGACTTTCCCTTTCACTTCACTTTCAAAACATTTTAGGAGTGCAGTAATTAAATCATGCATTCATTGGTGTGTGTAAACATTATTTAAAGCTGATAAATAAGTTTCTATTATGAAAGAGGAACAATTCATATGATTAGGCTGTAAGGGGACAGGGAATTGGTTTTTAATAGTTTCTGATTGGCTCCATCTTTCCTATGTAAATCACCATGTTTTGAATTGCTTATGCCTTCTACAAAATTATTGTTTGACCAATGCTGAGAATGAGTAAATGGTTACTTAATTCTCTCCAATGCCATTGTTACTATTTATAAAACTACAGGAAGTCATCATCAAGGACAAAGTAAATTATTCAAAGAACCATTATAACTAACTGTGTGTAAAAGCAAGAAAAAATGTAATAGTTTAATTATTTTCAAAATGTTGAAATAGCATCACTTTTATGATTTCTTAGAGATAATAAAGAAAACATAGTATTACATCACATCACCAAGATCATTATATTTTTACACTGTTTAATCTTCAGTGAAGTAAAAGAACAATGAAAAAAAGTAAGTCTAATCAGCCAGAAGTAATGTCATAAAGTTGATTGTAGTAAAGCTGATACACATTAAGCACATTCATTTTCCAACTGCTTAGACCCCAGATGGAACCAACCTACTGTTATTTAAGTGTTTCTTTGGCATGATTAATTCATGATTCATTTAGAACTAGAAGCTGAAAATGGAGAGAGGTTATGAAAGTCAGATAAACATAGAGAGAGATTCAGAACCATAACAGAACACAAAGCCTACTAAGAAACTCTCAATATCTTTTCTGTAAAAATAGATTCTAAAGATGTGAATCTTAATTGAGCATGTATGTATTGCACCCTATTTTATATTGATAGGAATTACATTGTGAGTGAGAAAACTAAGGTTTACAAAGGTTAACATAATAGTTTGTACTGGTATGGATTATTTACTGTGTGATCAAGCTGGACTCAGGATATTGTCTGAAAAATACAAATCTTTTCACCTTGAAAACTTTCTCAGAATCCATTTGAGATCCAAGAATGTTGGCATGGATTCACAATGACTTTGACGTGATCAACCATACTTCTGGATAAAGAGGAGACTCTGAAACAGGCTTTCTAAATTCTTTATGAAAAAAGATAACAACAATACCTAGTTTGTTGTAATCCAGATTGTCAGTGCTATAAGTAAGCACTGTGTTTTCCAGTGAATAAGCCAGGAAGGTAGGAATATGTTCTTCCACAAGTATATACGTTATTCATTGAAACGGAACAACATAGATTACAAATTGAATCTTTAAGTAAAAGTGACCTAAAGAGTTTCTGCTGATACTAATGTTTGTTTTTAAAGAAACTACAACTTGTGAAAAGGAAGACATTGCAAAACATGAAAGAATAGCTATAATTTTAAAGGCATCTCAAAGCGAGTTAAAAAGTACCATAGTGTTATACCATTTAATATTATTTGTTAAAATTTTTCCAGAAAGAAATTATAACAGACACAAATGTCATGAAATGAATGATAGTTATCATTTATAAATAAACATAACACTTATAGTCACCAAACCTGCATCAAAGCTAACAAAATCTTCCTTGAAACTTATATTCATAGTTGCTAACTATCACCCAAGGTAGATTTGGGTTTGCTTGCTTCTCTCTTTCTTCTCTCTCTCTCTCTGCTCTCTAATCTATCCATCATTCATCCATTCATCCACCTGAGTCTTTGGTATAATATTTAATTGTTGTTTTCATGAATCCTGATGACCAGTCTCCCTAACATTTACCATGCTTTTCCAGCATTTGTTTGCTCATGAAACCCTGAATCAACCCTTGCTCTTTTCTTTGCTGTGTGTTATGGAGTGTCTGGTGTTGTATTTCCCAAGTCAGCTGACTTCCAGCTAAGTATGACCCTTGGAAGGTATTTTTGGGAGACTTTTAGTCAGGGGTAGGGAAGGAATATGGATTCTATCCTTCTCTCTCTCTGACTTGAATTACATTGGAGTGGTTCTGTTTCCTCTTTGGATGCAACTCCTCCCAGAGAAACCCACTGTACATTCTTCCTCCTCTCATCTATCCTGTGTCTAGATACCACTTCCTTCTCCCTATGAAAATATTTTCCCTTCATGTCTCCAGCCTGTAGGTTATAATAGCTACACAATATCACTGATCTCTGGGCTGTTCCTGTCTCCTAATTTTGGATTCTTATCTTTTCTGTCATTTGAATAACCAATTCTCTACATTACTATATTCATATATTCTGATGATTTCTATTAAATGTTTAGACCCTGATTAACACAGCAATCTAAACATTTACCTCTTCACTATAAAATGCTTTTTTATACAGTGCGAATAAAGTAATCAATGTTTGAGTTTATTCCTTTTTTTTTTTTTTTTTTTGTATGGAATAAAGGGGTTTCTGGCTCAGCCAACTGGGTTTCCACCACTTCCCTGCTCTCTAGCTTCCCTTGTAGTTCAGCTGGTAAAGAATCTGCCTGCAAAGCGGGAGACCTGTTTTTGATCCCTGGGTTGGGAAGATCCCCTGGAGAAGGGAAAGGCTACCCACTCCAGTATTCTGGCCTGGAGAATTCCATGGACTGCCTAGTCCATGGGGTCCCAAAGAGTTGGACATGACTGAGCAATTTTCAATTTCACTTACCTGCCCTCTATGGGATTTGTTTATTACCAGATAATTTCCCATCATGATAAAAATAGGACTAGCTATTAAGTTGTGTGACTAAGGATGTTCTGAGATCATTTTTGAAGAAAGAAGTGTGTGTGTAGCTGGTGAATGTATGGAAATTGATGGCAGAAGGAAAAAACAAGATGAGTTTTGAGAAATCTTACTCTGTGCTACATTTATGGGGTAAAATAAGCAGAAAGAGTTATTTTAAAAGTATTGTTTATGGCACTGTGTCTATTGGAATATATGTATCATAAGGGGGTTTCTAGAGGAAACAAGAGCTGTTGCTCAAAATGGAAATAATGATGGCGCATTGCAAAAACCTTTCTCATTATCTTCCATCTATTTTGCCTTCCTCCTATTGGTTTCATTTATTTTCTCTTTCTTCATTTTGTTTTTCCCAGAGAGAAATTCTAAAACTGAAATTGTCGTTGGTTCTGAAAATATATTTAACAATAACATTAGTATGTGATATGTATTTTCTGCTGATTATATGATAAGCACGGTACACATGCCTCATCAGTATTACCTTATTGAAACCTGACCAGAATTCTGTGAGTTCAGCATCAGTATTATCTGAATTTCATAGCAGAAAATACCGTGTTTTGAAGTCAAATTGAAACTGTGCATTCTCACTTTGGATATTAAGCTTTTAACTCTTATGCTAAACAGAAAATACAGGCTTAATTGAATGTTATGAAAATATAGTGCAATTTGGGAATGATAAATTTGCAAATGCTTGGTTAATAGCAAATAGAGGTAAGTAAATCCTTAACTCCCATGTTTAATTGTAGGAGCAAATTTCATTGGTGAAGAATATTTAGAGTTTTCCAGAGACAAACATTTAAAAAAAAAAATGAGGGATGTATACAATTCACAGAATTAAAATGAGTTAAACAATTATAGTTGACTGTTTTCTGAGAGGTTTCTTTTCAGAAACAAAAGGTATATACTTATTTGACTTTTTTAAGGAGTATAAATAAAATCACAAAAATAATCTTATTGTATATTGCTTCCTTTGTATTCTACACATTGATCAAGGTTTACACATAAAACCTTAAACAATTAGTTATTTCTTTTATTCTGAATTTGTTTGCTCCTATGATTTCTGTCATATATCTTTTATTGATGAAAATAAAACTCATTAGAAAATCGTTTATTGACTTGAAGAAGACAGCAAACTTACCTAAATTCTTGGTATCCTTTGGGGATTATATTTCATGCTGAGCTATTGGCCTAAGAATTCAAAGTGATATTTTCATAATTGGGCAATTAAATATCTGATTATCTGAGATACAATTTGTGCTCTGTGAAAAAAATCTATGAATTCATTGTTGCAGTCGAGTTGCCAGTCCAGGTTCGATGTACGATACTGGATGCTTGGGGCTGGTGCACTGGGACGACCCAGGGGGATGGTGTGGGGAGGGAGGAGGGAGGAGGGTTCAGGATGGGGAACACATGTATACCTGTGGTGGATTCATTTTGATATTTGGCAAAACTAATACAATTATGTAAAGTTTAAAAATAAAATAAAATTAAAAAAAATTAGAATCATATCTAGTTTTTATCTAAATGTCTACTTTCATGTCTGCCTCTGTTCCTTTTATTCTGCTTAGAGTTCTTTTTTTTATATTTTTGGTTAAGATACATACTCCTTTCCTGTTTTCACCTGTGTGCATCCCTCCTTTTCTGCCTAATTACAACCTCAGCCTTTATGAATAATCTGAAGCTCTTTTTTATAACTTGATTAAATGTGTACTCATCCTTCACTCTTCTGTCATAGTCATATATGTGTCATTCCCACTTAACTCTTATGCTAAACAGAAAATACAGGCTTCATTGAATGTTAATTGAATAATTAAACCAATAATAAAAAACTAGGACAGTATCAAAATGCAAAATAAAAATGAGCTGCTAAAGTTTTCATTCAGATATCTACCATATCAGGAATCTAGGGGTCATGAGTACCATAGTATCTAAACAGCTTTCAGTTTATTTTGTAATTCCTCTTCCAAAACCCTTGCTCAAGAATCGCTCATTTGGAATCCAGTCCACCTTAAGAATATTTCTTCTCAGTTTTCCTTAGGACTTGTCTATCTCTCCTTTCATGAGTTGAATCATGTCCTCCAATAAGATCTATTGAAGTCCTAATGTCCATATTTGTGCATGTGACCTTATTTGAAACTAATCTGTTTGGAGATGTAATCAAGTTAAGATGTGGCCATCAGGGAGGGTCCTAATCCAGTATGGCAAGTGTCCTTATTAGAACAGCCATATTTGGGCACAGATATATACAGAGAGAAGAATGTCATGTGGAAACACACACAAAAGGAAAACAAGTTATACTGTCACAAGATATGGAACAGCTGGGGCTAGCGGAAGTCGGAAGAGGCAAGGAAGAGGTAACTTTACAGGTTTCAGAGGAACCATAGCTAGCTGACACCTTGATACTGGACTTCTTGCCTGCAGAACTGTGATACAATATATTTCTGTTGCTTTAAGTCATCCAGTTTTTGGTACTTTGTTATGGCAGCCTTAAGAAACTAAACAGTCCTTGACTTCAACCATGCAGTGTGCACAGTTTTTATTAATATACCCTCTATCTTGAACTTGACAATTATCTCAGTCAGTTTGAACTGTTATTAAAAAAAAAAAATTGTCAGAGACTAGGTGGCTTAAACAACAAACACCTATTTCTCTTAGATCTCTTGCCTGGGAAGTTCCAGATAAAGGAGCTGGCTATCTTTTATCTCCTGAAGGCAGGCTTCCTGATTTTCAGATGACTATCTTGTATCTTCACATGGCAGAGAGCAGAGAGAAAGAGGGCAAGCTCATATGTTTCTTCTTAGAAAGTGAAGTTGCTCAGTCGTGTCCAACTCTTTGCGATCCTATGGACTGTAGCCTACCAGGCCTATCCATCCATGGGATTCTCCAAGCAAGAATACTGGAGTGGGTTACCATTTCCTTCTCCAGGGGATCTTCCTGACCCAGGGATTGAACCCGGGTCTCCTGCATTGGAGGCGGACGCTTTAATCTGCCAGGGAAGCCCTTCTTCTTATGAAAGCACTAATTCCATTCATGGAGGCTTCCATTCTCATGATCTAAATACATTGCAAATCCTCCACATCCTAATGTCATCACATTGAAAGTTAGGATTTCAATATATGAATTTCACGGGGATATAAACATAAAGTCAATAACACTATATATTTAGCTTATTCAATAGGCTTGTCTGTGCCAGTACAGGCACACTACTGATAGATCAGTAGTGCTTCTAACTCTAAAAACTGGCATAGTCCTTACATCATGAATATGGATATAAAAAGTTCATCCACTGAAGCTCATGAATTTCATTCTTAGATTGACCTTCATGTCCTCATTATCACTCTACTCTATTTTCATATCCAACTCTAAGAAAATTAGTTCTTTTGATTCCCCTGTTCCATAGATGATTAGAAACAGCAAATTGAGTAGGAAGGAAGGGATTCAAGAAATACTGTCAGAATGGGAATTATTACAGAGCCATGAAGTGGTAAGTTTAAAACTTGCCTTAGAATGCAAACTCTATCACTAATAGCCTTCTAGAGATTGGGAATTTGCCTTAATGTTTCAAGACTTACTTTCCACATTTGTTTAATGGAAAATCATAACATCCATTATTACAACTAATGATGTAGCCTTTACCAAGTACCCAGCCCAGATGTAGAGTAAGAACTACTGTCAATGTTTTTCTTTTTTTTTTTTTAATTTCATAGATATCTAGCATCACCAATTGTAAGGGAAAAAGCCAGTTCTTACATTTTTGCTTAGTGTTCTCATTACTAAGCATGGGGATGCCTTTGATCTTCAATAAAATGATTAAATGATGATCAATAATTAGCAATAATTTATGCACCCATGTTGGAATTTATATTAGATTTCTATTGTAGCTGTACCAAAGTATCACAAACTAAGTAGCTTAGAAGAACACACATTTATTACTTGACTATTTGGTTAATCAGAGGTCTGACACAGATATTTCCATACCAAGATCAAAATGTCAGCAGTTTTGTGTTCCTTTCTGGAGAATCTAGGGTATAATTTGTTTCCTTGTCTTTTCCAGTTTCTACTGGCAGCCTGCATTCCTTGGCTTGTGGTGTCCATCTTACATCTTCAATACCTGCAACACTGTAACCCTTGACCTTTCTTGTATATTTGCATTTTTTTCCTTTGACTATATCCAGAAATTAGTTCTCTCTTAAGAACCCATGTGATTACATTAGTTCCTCCTTGATAATACAGGGTAATCTCCTTGTTTCAATGTCCTTAACTTTAATTACATCCTGAAAGTCCCTTCTGCCTTATGGAAGGTGACAGATTCACAGAACCATGAATGAGGATGTTGACTTTGGAGCTGCTGGGTAGGTGGGAGTATTATTCTGCCTACGACAGAACTGGGCTTTCCTGGTGACTCAGTCAGTATAAAATCTACCTGCAATGCAGGAGACCTGGGTTTGATCCCTGGCTCAAGAAGATCCTCTGGAGAAGGAGAAGGCAATCTAGTCCAGTATTTGTGCCTAGAGAATTCCATGGAAAGAGGTGCCTGGTGGGCTACAGTCTATGGAGTCTCAAAGAGTTGGACATGACTGACCGAGTAGCACACACCACAGAACTTTTTTTTTTCACACCTTACATGAGTTTCTTCATTTATCTTGAATATTAATTATATGGAATAATTAATTTCTAGAAATTCTTAATAAGATTGAATACTTTTTTGACATTTAGTCTACTCATAACAATTAGCAGAATCTCTGATACTCATTTATATTAATGAGAGTACACTGGACCCATCACATACCTAATTATTCATGTTAGTGAAGCCTTCTTAAATACTATACTCATGAAATAAATGTTAATTGCCTCTATTTGAACTATTTTCAGTTTGGGGTATCTATTCCCTATGACGTTTTCCAGAGTTGGTAAGTTTATTTGGTCCTTGCACCAATTCTAAATCCTTGTTCATTAAATTGCTTCCCAGGTGGTGTAGTGGAAATAGATCTGCCCTACAGTGCAGGAGACTCAAGAGATGTGGGTTCAATCCCTAGGTCAGGAAAATCCCCTGAAGTAGGAAATGGCAACCTACTCCAGTATTCTTGTCTGAATAATCCCAGGGACCAAGGAACCTTGTGGGCTACAGTCCATTGGGTCGCAAAGAGTCGGACAAGACTGAGCATGCATACACTGCATACTCATTAAAAGTAAATTGGTGATATGTATTACTATAAATATCATAGCCTCAAAAAGGAGAGTAAAAATAAGAAAAAGTTTTCTGAATCAATATATTTTTTCAACTTCATTGTTACTGATTAAAAAAAAAAAAAATCGGAATAGCATTGTCTAATCCTAGAGTTCTAAATAGATTAACCAAAAAGTAAATCCACTATGAATTTTCTACAGTGCCTATAAATGTCATGTATTTGAACTGTAAGTGATTTACAAATATAAACAGAAGAACTAGTATCTAGATGTAGCTATACAGTCTTTGTGAATCAAAGATCATGACTCTTAAGAGTTAGACATAAAGAAACTGAGTTCTAGAATTATTCATTTACTTCAAAGTAGTCATAAAGCTAGATGATAAACGAAATTTAATTCCACTTTAAACTCACTAAAAATCTTAGAAGAAGAAATATACTGAGACTGGTCTGATTACAATGTATATGTATGAATTCACTTATAATTTACACAGCAAATATTTATTTGATGGCAGACATTGTACTAATTCCTACAAATAGAGAATAAGCAAGATCATCTAATGTCCTTTAGAGTCTGCAGCTGAACTAATGTAAATTCATCATAGAAATGTATTTTCTTCCCTTTTTGAAACCTTTCTACTATTTTGAGTTTCACTGATAAACCCTTTTCCCTGATCAACTTTGCTCTCCTTAAATGACAATAATTCACCTAATTGAAAGGTTAACTTTAGCAATTATTAGCACAAATATCCTTGGTATAATGCTGCTGAAATAGAAAAACCTAGAAAATTAAATAAGCTTAAAAAGTTTAATGAAACATTCAGAAATGTATGATTTCCAGCAAGATGGGAGATAGTTGGGATAAAGTGGCCTATAAGTATGCTAAAAAAGACCCTCTCTAATTAGAGTCAATACTAATTAAATTTAGAACTTAGCAATGTGTTTATTAAAATATGCAATACATTTACTGTTGTGAAATGAGAACTATGAGTAAAGAAAATAAATCTGCAAGGTTTAACTTAAGTTTTCAAATCTTCTAGATTTCTTTGAGAATCAATGTCTCACTAAAATGAAAGACAAGAAAGTCATATGTTCTTTTATAAGTCTTGACTTTGTCAAACTGGGGCAACCCTTTTGCTGTCACCACCACTGCCATCAAAGATATAATTGTGAACAACTCGTTTTATAAAAGTAAAGAGAGTTGAGATTCAAATATTTTATTTCTAAATCAAATCAGCTATTCCTTACTGACTCATTTTGTGAATTAAAAACAAATCACTCACTGATAATTTGTATTTACATGCCACTTTTCTTCTGTCAAGCTAAAAAAATTTAATTTCTTTATACTTCAATTTTTTCCCCAAAAGGTTAAAGAAAAAAGAATTATAATGCCAACTGTTTCCCCACAGCGTTATTAATAAAAGCCTTTAAACCACCTTGATCATTTATGATAAATATGCCAAGTATGAAATGTTATTATTAGCTATACATTGACTACTAAATGCCCATCATTGAAGAATAACTTTAAAACTTTGAAATTGTCACTGCTGTTTTGAACAGAAGCAGCATTTGGTTAGAAAGAAGGCATGCAGTTTGAAACTTCAAAACTGAAATGTTGGAGAGTCACTGCATTTAGTTGGTACATAAATGCAAGAAAAGAAAATGTACATTCCACTTACCACTACTCAATACTTCCTCCTTACTGCCTATTCTATTTTTTAATGCATTAAATTACTCTTTGGGTAAAGTGTCCATTTAAATGATTGCTATGTTTTAAAAAATTTTTAAAATGTGATGAGATGGCCATTCCTCATGCTACTCTGGTGTTCTGGGATAATTCTGATGGCTTAAGTGCCCTCAGAGGCAGGAAAAGAGACTACTGCTAATCATAGGAGACCACAAAGCCTAAATTAAATGCTTTTTTGTTGTTTTTCCTTTTCTTCAATTAAAATGTTTTTTCTATAACCAGATGTAAAGATATGAAGGATTTTCATTCAAGAAAAGTACACAGAGATACCCATGAAGTTGTCTTTTTACGTCTACTTGTGAGTGAGTGATAGTCAGTCAGTTGTGTCTGACTCTTTGCAACCCCTTAGACTGTATGTAGCCTTCCAGGTTCCTCTGTCCATGGAATTCTCCAGGCAAGAATACTGGAGTGGTTTGCCATTATGTCTACAAATAAATCATAAGTTGGTTATGCTGCTGCTGCTGCTGCTGCTGCTAAGTTGTGTCTGTCATGTCCGACTCTGTGGGACCCCATAGACGGCAGCCCAACAGGCTCCTCTGTCCCTGGGATTCTCCAAGCAAGAATACTGTACTGGGTTGCCATTTCCTTCTCCAATGCATGAAAGTGAAGTGTCTCAGTCATATCAGACTCTTAGCGACCCCAGGGACTGTATGTCCATGGGATTCTCCAGGCAAGAGTACTGTAGTGGGTTGCCATTGCCTTCTCTGAAGTTGGTTATAACATATCTTAAAATGCAACATGGCTTATAGAAGAATCAAATTGCATTTGTCATTTGCATTTTTTCTTTGTTTTTTTTTTTAATTTGTTAGATAATCTAAGGAATACTAATAAAGAAATAACACCTTTAATCCATTAAGATTAAAATGGCTACTCTCTTTTTAAGGAGATAAGTTAAGCCAGAACGCTAACCAATGTTTCAGACTATGATTTTAGATCTAATTTTGAAAAACAAAAAAGAAAAAAAAAATGCAAGTAGCTATTATATTACTGAGGGAGATGGTATCTAAACAATATATTGATCTCATAACTATACTATTGAGCTCATTAACTTGTAAATATTGAGGGTCTATTTCTTCTAATAGCCATCATTATTAGAAGTATACTTGCTAAAGCAACACATAGTGGCTTGATAGTGACATGTGAATGGTTTTCATGTTTTTGAGCCACACAGATCTTAGTATGATAATTAAGACCCACTCCACTTCTTTCAGTTAGTGTTGTTTTTTAAATTCAATCTCAGTCTCTAAACTTTATTTCCTTCTCTCCCCTAACTAAATGTTAAAGTGGAGGTCCTGGCTGTTTGGAATGGAGAAAAGACAGGATCCTTGGGCTATAAAACTATCTTTACTCCCTCTTCTAATAACTAGCTCTTCCATTTATTGTGATAATGAGAAGGAAGGGTAGAAAAGACAAACATTTCTTTACTAAATAAGTTCATGGGACAGACCTCTCTCCTTGTTAATCATCCTATTTCTCTTGCTAACAATGCCTGGTACTCAGTGTCTTTTCTGGCAGAAGTATCCAAAGTTACTCTTTGATGGTACTTGCAAGAGATGTTTAGAGAGATTCAATAGACACCCTACCATTTTAAGTTTTCCTAATTTTTTAAACTCAGTACTACTAAGCTAAAGTCCCACCTTTCCCCACAATTTCCCAGTGTTCATGGCCAGTCATCTTCCCCATGGTCCTTTACTTCTGAGTTTCCTCCCTGAAGAGGGACATTCTGTTATGTGAGATATGGGCCAACTGGCTCCAGCCCAAAGAAGTACTTCAGTGTACACTCATTCAACCTATTCAGATCAATAATAGGAGCACAGGCAGTTCCACTCTACCACCCTGTCAGCTCCAGGTTGTGTCCCCACTTACCTAAGATTCTGCACGTTGTACAGAGAGGTAGCAGTAGGACAGATGACTACACAAACAATTTAGAAGCCAAGTATCAGTCTTAAATTCTTGGAGGTACAAATAATCTTTGCAAGTAATTTCCTGAAAGATTTTCCTCTGTTGCCTTTGAGAGATCAAAGGAATCCCAGACTCCCTCCTCTTTCCGGGGATGCTCTACGACCTAAGCAACTTTCACATGATTCTTTCCACTTTCTTTTTGAATAAAAGGAAGCCACTGTAGCTAACAGTGTTGATTCTATTGAATGGTTAATATGAGCATGATCTTCTCATAGCAAGTCTTAAGACCACGCTCTTCTTACAACTCAAAATTGATTCCACAAATATTTATTGAGCACCAGTACCATGGAAGGTGAACTTCCCTGGTGGCTCAGACAGTAAAGTGTCTGCCTACAAAGGGGGAGACCTGTGTTCAATCTCTGGGATGGGAAGATCTCCTGGAGAAGGAAATGGCAATCCACTCCAGTATTCTTGCCTGGAAAATCCTATGGACAGAGGAATCTGGTAGGCTATAATCCATGGGATCACAGAGAGTCAGACACGGCTGAGTGACTTCACTTCACTTCACCATGGAAGGAATTGTTCTAGGTATTAGTAAAATAGCATAAAGTATTTTTTTTTTTAATATTTTTCCCTATGGAGTAAACATTCCTATGAAAACAACTAAAGCAGACAAAGATAAAGGACTTCGGAATGGTGGGTTTGGAAAGCTTTAATGGTGGTGTTTTTGTTTAAAATAAACAGTAAAAGCAATGCTAGAAAGGAATTATTTGAATAGAGGCACAGGAAGCAAGTGAAAGATCAAGCCTTACAATATAGGGTGGAGAAGCAGGAACGGAGGGTTCCAGACAGATGATAAAATAGGTACATGGGCCCTGAGACATGAACATGGCAACTTGTCCAAGAAACCTAACATAATATGCAATTATTTCCTGCATTCATTTTCAGCTCTTTCCTCTACTCAGAATGCAGGTGTTTGATACTTAGAATCACTCTGCTCTACTGAATTAAGACTATGCAAGGTTTAAGCTGTCATGACCATGGCAAAACTACCTGAGCAGAACCCCACTGTCAATATCAAATCATATTCTCTAACACATTGTGAATTCCTTTTATATAGAAACTTAGGCTTAAAAGTATATATATTGGCAATGAGTGCTGATAAATGCCTGCTAAGTGAGTGAATGAAAACTATCATGCCTAGAGAATGTGTTTTATGAATATGAACAATGTGACCATTTTTTAGAATCAGGTCTCCACAATTGAACTTTCTATGAATTTCCCATCTATCATTGTCTACCTATGAGCCTCTTAAAAGATGGAACCCACATATACCCAGTAATCTGTCATAGCAAGTATGCTAAAATTGATGTCTTTTGTAAAGAGCTTACTAATTTTCAGTTACTATGGAAAACTGTATGTATAAATTTGTAGAATTTTATCCTACAATTTGTATGTAGAAATTTATCCTAATTTTAGTTTGATTTTAATAGCTTCTAAAGACAGAAAAATGAGGTTTTGAGAATTGCTGTAGGTCATAATATTATTGGAAAGGAGTAGAGTGTTTAAACAGGGTATTGTATTACATCATATAACAATTAATCACGTGCTTAAGTTCAGAAAGAGAGTAAAGGAAAATAATTTGATGTTCCAAAAAAGTGGGACCTTGCACCATAATATTTTTGTGTGTTTTGTTGTTCTAATTTTTTTTATCTCTCCTTGGTTAATTAAGTCTTAGTATGTGTACATGTGTGCATGCTCAGTTATGTCTGATTCTTTGTGATTCCATGGACTGTAGCCTGCCAGACTCCTCTGTACATGAAATTTTCCAGACAAGAGTACTGGAATGGGTTGCCTTTTCCTGTTCCAGGGGTTCTTCCCAACTCAGAGATCAAACCCTTGTCTCTTGCATCGCCTGCATTGGCATTTGAATTCTTTACCACCCTGCTACATGGGAAACCTAAAGTTTTGGGAAGGAGAAGGTAACAGGACTTGTCTTTAACCTGGACTTTCCACTAACTAGGTTCTGTGATGTTAAGCAACCTCTCTGAGGCTCGGTCAGATTTGTTATCTGTAAAACAGCAATAAAAACACCGATAGTATAAGTGAGTGTGTGGATAAAGGAGAAAATGCAAAGACTTTAGTAAGAACACATTAAAAACTGCATCAAAAAAGCAGATAACACTATTCTTGGTTAGCAAAAACAAATCTAGAATTCAAAATCAGACGTGTCTAATTCTAAAGCCTAGACATTAAACCACTGCATACAATGCCACCTACATTATTTTCCAGGAAGTTCACAGTGATTTCCTGCTGTCATACACATATGTCTATTTTTGCACTGCTCCTACTCTTTATTTTCTTGTGTCTTTTATAGAAAAACAAGGGATAACAACTGCAAATAGGTGTTCCATTAAGAGACCAAGACTGTTTACCGCTGGGTCATGAAAGCACTCCCTCTTTTTGTTTTTAATATCTTGTGAAGAAAACATTCAATAATCCATCCCCTTGGGCAGTTTCAATTTATTCAATTCTTAAGGGACATTTTAAGCTGAAAACTTCACTAGGGTGTATTTCCCTTGAAAGAAACTGGTAAAGAGCAAGGTGTAGATTTCACCATCTGTACTTGCTAAGATACCTGCAGAAAAATAATTCTCACCATCCTTGGCTAAAGGATATAGTTTCCATGAATATAACATCTGACAATGGTTTATGCTGGCATCTATTTACAATGGAGAGTTAAGTTCTGGAGACACAATCAGTATTTACAGGTTTTGGCAAAGAGCATTGAAATAGTGCAAATGACATCCTAAATTACTTACCTATCTTATAGAGGACTAGTCATACTCCAAAACTTACAACTATGGATTGGAAAAAAAAAAATGAGATATCTAAATTCCTTAGCATGTTTTTTAACACCAATGTAAAATTTCAGAAAAATGGCTTGATAATTATTTTAACAACATAGTTACAAAATCTTAGGAAAAACGTTATTTCCCTTCAAATGTCTTTCACAATTTATAAACTGGCACAGATTAATAGAAATTTAGAACTGTTGTAGCCTAAAGGTGTGAATTTCAAATAGTTTTAAAAGTAGAAACTTTTTTTTCATATTAAACTTAACTGTGCTGTGTGTGCTCATTCGGTCATGTCTGATTCTGTGTGATCCTGTGGACTGTAGGTAGCTTGCAAGACTCCTCTATCCATGGATTTTTCCAGGCTTCCAGGCAAGAATACTGGAGTGAGTTGCCATTTCCTACTCCAGGGGATCTTCTTGACCCAGGGATCAAACCTGCATCTCTTGCCTCCAGATTCTTTACCAGTGTGCCACCTGGTAATCCCTAAAACTTAACTAGCCCTTTAATTTTAAAAATTAGATTAAATGCATGCTTTATCAGCATGAGTTTATTGTATAAGTTAAGATTAAACTATGTACATATGAAAAGTCAATCCATTTTGATAAATATATGTTAACATTGGCTGTTATGGGAGAAAATTGTAGTTTATATCAGTTTCACTATCCAATTGATTTCTTCTTTTTTTTTTTTTTCTTCTGATTACATACTAGTGAAAAATAGGAATTCACACAGACAAATCAAAGTATGTGCAAGTAATTATCGTAGGACTTTTGGTACTCTCAAGGGACCATAGATTTAAAAAATGGAGATGTTTGGAATAGAAGTTGGAGATTCTTGTATTCAATGTTCAGTAACTCTTCTCACTGAAGAGTTGGTCAATAAAAGCAGAGACTACTCAAAGATGCCAAATTAGCACCAAAATTATATTTTGATGCTATCAATTGGAAAAGGGTGAAGAAAAATTTTTGTTAATTTCAACTAAGAATTATGTGGTAGAGAACACAGATTCCTGAGAATTGATTGCAGTCAATGTAGCAGGCTCTGCAGACTAGCAAGCCTTCCTGCGCTTCACATGGAGCTTATCAGTGTAAGTTTAGAAGACCGGGCTTGCACACACCTAATTTCATAAAGAAAGTCAAATAAAGAATGTCACTCTTTATTCTCCATTATAAATATTTATAGTTGTGTCATATGAACAGAGATATCAGGAGAAGAAGCCTAATTTCTGAAGTCAGCACAAACTTAGTTGCATAAACTTTTATATTTGGTACATATCAGAGTTGACTAGAGGCTTTTCTGAACTTTTCACTTTTACACTTTTAATGTTACTAAAGTAATATTAATTTAAAAGTGTATTATTTATTTAATACAGTGTTTAAAGTTACTGGGCCTTCCTTGTGACTCAGGTGGTAAAGAATCCACCTGCAATGTGGGAGACCTGGGTTTGATCCCTGGGTTGGGAAGATCCCCTGGAGAAGGGAAAACTACATTTATTACTAAATATTGGCTATTTATTTGTGTTGTACAATACATTATTGTAGCCTATCTTATACCCAATACTTTGTACCTCACACTTTCTCCACCCCCTCTAATACACCTCACCTGAACTGGTAACCACTAATTTATCCTCTGTATCTTTGAGTCTGCTTCCTTTTTGTTATATTCACTAGTTTATGTATGTTTTAGATTCTACATATAAGTGATATCATACAGTATTTGTCTGACATATCACTTAGCATAATGCCCTCTACTTTCACCTATGTTGCTGCAAATGGCAGAATTTCATTCTTTTTTGCAGCTGAGTGGTATTCCATTGTACGTCTATGTGTATATGAGTGTGTGTGTACACATATCTCATATCTGATGAAAACTTAGGTTGCTTCCACATCTTGGCAATTGTAAATAATACTGCTATGAACATTGAGGTGTAGGTATCTTTTTAAATTTGTTTTTTCTTTGCTCTAGTCCATTAATATGATCTTCTAGGTGAAGCAACAAAAAGAGAGAAAAGAGAGATCATATTCAAAGATATTTTGACAAGAATTGATTCCCTTACATTTATTTCAGCTTAAAAAAGTTATCCCATATTGCTTTATTCCAGTGGTTCTCACCTAGCATGGTTTTTTGACCCTCAGTAGAACATTTGGCAACGTCTGGAGACAATTTTTGTTGTCTGGAAGGCAGCTGCACTATTGGTCCCAGTAGATAAATTCCTGGGGTACCACTAAATATTGTAAAGCACAGTACATGCCCCCCCAACAAGAAAGAATTATGAAGCACAAAATGTCCAAGAGTCCAAAGGTTAAGAAACACAGAATTAGGCCACTAATGTTAAATTAAATTCTCATATATGACTATGGTTCTCTACTGAGAACTCTATGGAAAAAAATCTTATTTCCCTTCATCCTCACATTATGTAAATAGGAGTTCAGAATAATCCTAAAAACTATATAATATTTGATACTTAAATATCTTAAAATGACAGAAATTACACATACCACAGATGTTTCAAAGTTTCTAGGAGTGTTCAGAGTAATTTCCAAGTAACCACAGAATCTAATGATAATGCTGTGGTTTGACAGAACAATAACACATAATCATTGTCTTTACATAATATTTGCCATTTTGCATGACTACTGTCATAGAGTTTCCAGCCACTCTACTCTGAAGCAAGGTTGTGAACTTCCATACACAGTGATATCTTATTTATATGAAGATTTTGACATAAGTGTATTGTATCAGTAACATAAATTTATTCTGATTGTTCCCAACTTCAAAAATTATGTAGAGTATTTGACAACGGTCTTCTTTGACATGGGGATTTTAGGTCATTTCTTGCAAGGTGTGTTTCTGCCCTGAATTATATGTCTAAAAATAATCTCCATGTTATGATTTACAGGTCCCTTGATTTTTTTTTTTAAGGAAAAATAAGCCACCGCAAACATCCCATAAGTGTAGTTTTGTAGGATGAAGGTTTGTATCATCCATAATTATGAAGCTTCATAGACGCATATGCCATGTTTCTCTTAATAGTAATTCATACAAGAGGCTTTTTAGCCATCACTGAGGTATGGAATACAAGAAGTTGAAATTTGAAAGTTAATGGCTTGCCCTTTTCTAACAGCACATTACATTTTCACACTATAACTAACACTTTGCCTTATTCAACAACTGAACTGTTGACAAGGTCGCTTGAGCTAGTCAGAACAGTAAAATATAGCAGTACATCAAAAGCAAGTGAATATGAAAGGAAAATAATAAAATTAAAGAAAACAATGAGGAAAGAACTCTGAGGTTTCCAAAATGCTGTGTCAAACTCCCCAGAGGAGTTTTCCTATATCCATTATATTGTATACTAAATACAGTTTAAGTTTTCCTATCAAAGAGTATATTTTAAGCTAGTTAAGTGGAAAAATTGATACTTAAGACCAAAATCATTTTAAAGGAAATTCTAAAGTCTATGCTCATTATTTTAATCTTGTATTTACTAACTTATGTCATTAAAATATTATCAATGAAGCTATTGATTTTTATGAAAACAATAAGTATTTTTCATAAACTTTAAAGATACTTCTAGCAATTTTTCCAGAGCTGATCTCAGAAATGGGGCAGTGTTCTAGGTGGATTAGTAAATGTGCATTAGCTAATAACTTCTGTTTTAAAACCAAGCAGTCATTTCACTCACCTCAATGCAGATTCTGTGTTCCAAGCCAAGGCCCATTTGTAGTCTAGAATCACTTGTTCACAATCTGTCTAGAACATTAAAAAATAGATCAAAAAAATAAAAATAAATAAATCCTTGTCACATAGGAATATGCTTTGGTTTATGCATTTAGGTCTTCTGTCTTGGCTGTGTGGAATCACCATACCAAAACCATCATTGTTAGGAATCTATATAGGTGGACATTTTAAAAATGTTTTAGCACAAATAGAATATTTTAATGTAGTATGATGATTCAATAAGAATAAGGGATCTTTGAAGTTAATGATATGAAGAAGGTAAGGAATATCCATATATGATCATAATTTATAGAGAGCTTAATACATTTAGTTCTCTTTTTATAAAGCATTCTATAAAAATTACTTGGAAAATGTAAACTGAATATATAGCTTTGAGTGCTTCAAAGTCTTGTGTATTGTATTCTATTTTCAGTTATAGAATGTAGATTTAAAAGACACCACAAGGTTGATAATATAAGGAACAGGGAAGATTTTATGAAAATTAATTCCTTTCAGTGCATATTTAGAGTTTCTAATCTTTAGGGCCCCTCTTATTCTTTCTACATGACCCTAATTTTTCTTATCCAGAGCAAGGGTTCTGTATACTTTAGAAATGACTGCATTTGTAAATACATTTTATTTTGCACAATTAATATTTTTTATTAATTTTCCTTTAATTTTGAGATGACATAGTACAATTATTAAAATACTGAGCATATATGGATTTATTTCCACCGTGTCACTGCACTGGGAGTTTCTTCATCAGTAGCATTACACTATTAATAGTATCTGACACATGATTTGTTGGCAAACAAGATATTGTTGAAAGCCGTACTTTGCTTCCACAGAAAAGGTTAAACAAACAATAGTTATTACTATGTTGATTTGAAATTGTTAGTAAAAAAATAATTAGTGAATTAATGGTATTAAATAAGAGCTCAAAAAGTAAATACAACAAATTAAGTGAATAAATAGTGCACTAATGATAGTAAATAAGAATTATAATAAATCTGGGAAAATGGCAAATCCCTTATTTTATGGGTTTGTCAATGTGAAGGAGAGAGTCTCTCCCCACCACTGCCCACTGACACAAAGTAATCCATAATCATACCACCAAAAACTACATTAAAACTTCAGAGGTCACAAAGAAGGAAGCTGATTTTTTTCTGAAAGAATATGAATACATCCAACATTATTTAAAAAGAAATGAAGTCTTATATAACCTCTAAGAGCTCAATAAAAAATAAAGAAAAGATATAGAATTATATATAATTATTAGCAATGGCTACAAATTAACAAGAAATGTTTCTCTAACATATCAATCAATGTACCATGAAGTAAAATTAAAATGTTAGAAAGAAGCTCTAGAGCCAATGATTATGAGACCAGACCTTAACTACACTTATTAAGCAATGTTTTTGTTTCTTTTTTTAATGAGTAGATTGATACCAGATGATGGCATAGTCTTTATTTTTTTGTCATGGAAAATCTACATCCTATGCTATACTTTAGTCTCTATATTTTGGATATAGTTAATCACAAGGATTCTTTTAGTTATCTTATAGTCAATACATATTCATCGAGGTTTTAGTCTGTACCATCTACTATGCTAAAAGGCACCACATAAAATGGTAAAGGAGACAGAGAAGTTCTGCAATATAAATAAGAAAACAAATGTTGTTCTAGTGACTATAATACTTCTTCAGTATTAAAAAGTTAACAAATAAAGATTCTTTAAAGCTCAAAGATAAGGGGAGCAAGGAGATTGAAGAGCATGCTATACATAAAAAAAGTTGCATGGGAAAAGTCTGGAGTCAAGAGTGAATGCAGCTCCATGAAAGACCTGAAATAATCACAATGTATCTGCATATAGACATAGTGAGGTAAGAGAGTTTGATAACAGACCACAGAAACAGATTAATTGTGAATCCAAAACCCAGTACTTGGATGCAATCTCAAAAACAACAGAATGATCTCTGTTCATTTCCAAGGCAAACCATTCAACATCAGAGTAATCCAAGTCTATGCCCTGACCAGTAAAGCTGAAGTTGAATGGTTCTATGAAAACCTACAAGACCTTACAGAACTAACACCCAAAAAAGATGTCCTTTTCATTACAGAGGACAAGTAGGAATTCAAGAAACACCTGGAGTAACAGGCAAATTTGGCCTTGGAGTACAGAATGAAGCAGGGCAAAAGTTAATAGAGTTTTGCCAAAGAAATGCACTGGTCATAGCAAACACCCTATTCCAACAACACAAGAGAAGACTCTACACATGGTCATCACCAGATGGTCAACACTGAAATCAGACTGATTATATTCTCTGCAGCAAAAAATGGAGAAGCACCATACAGTCAGCAAAAACAAGACCGGGAGCTGACTGTGGCTCAGACTGTGAACTCCTTATTGCCAAATTCAGACTTAAATTGAAGAAAGTAGGGAAAACCACTAAACCATTAAGGTATGACCTAAATCAAATCCCTTAAGATTATACATGGAAGTGAGAAATAGATTTAAGGGACTAGATCTGATAGAAAGACAGGCCAGTGAACTATGGATGGAGGTTCCTGACATTGCACAAGAGAGAGGATCAAGACCATCCCCAAGATACAGATATACAAAAGAGTTAAATGACTGTCTGAGGAGACCTTACAAATAGCTATGAAAAGAAGAGAAGTGAAAGGCAAAGGAGAAAGGAAAAGTATGCCCATTTGAATGTAGAGTTCCAAAGAATAGCAAAGAGAGATAAGAAAGCCTTCCTAAGTGATCAGTTCAAAGAAATAGAGGAAGGCTATAGAATGGGAAAGACTAGAAATCTCTTCAAGACAATTAGAGATACCAAGGGAATATTTCATGCAAAGATGGGCTCAATAAAGGACAGAAATGGTATGGAGCTAACAGAAACAGAAGATATTAACAAGAGGTGGCAAGAATACACAGAAGATCTATACAAAAAAGATCTTCACAACATAGATAATCAGGATGGTGTGATCACTCACCTAGAGCCAGAGATCCTGGAATGTTAAGTCAAGTGGGCCTTAGGAAGCATCACTACGAATAGAATTCCAGTTAAGCTATTTCAAATCCTAAAAGATGGTGTTGTAAAAATGCTGCACTCAATATGCCAACTAATTTGGGAAACTCAGCAGTGGTTATAGGACTGGAAAATGTCAGTTTTCATTCCAATCCCAAAGAAAGGCAATGCCAATGAATGCTCAAACTACCACACAATTGCACTCATCTCACAGGCTAGTAAAGTAATGCTCAAAATTCTCCAATCCAGGCCTCAACAATACATGAACTGTGAACTTCCAGATATTAAAATTGGATTTAGAAAAGGCAGAGGAACCTGAGATCAAATTGCCAACATCCTCTGGATCATAGAAAAAGCAGGAGAGTTCCAGAAAAACATCTATTTCTGCTTTATTGACTATGCCAAAGCCTCTGACTATGGATCTCAATAAACTGTGGAAAATTCTTAAAGAAATGGGAATACCAGACCACCTGACCTGCCTCCTGAGAAACCTGTATGCAGGTCAAGAAGCAACAGTTAGAAATGGACATGGAACAACAGACTGATTCCAAACAGGAAAAGGAGTATGACAAGGCTGTATATTGTCACCCTGCTTATTTAACTAATATGTAGAGTATATTATGAGAAACGCTGGGCTGGAGGAAGCATAAGTTGGAATCAAAATTGCCAGGAGACATATAAATAACCTCAGATATGCAGATCAGTTCAGTTCAGTTCAGTCACTCAGTCGTGTCCGACTCTTTGCGATCCCATGAACCACAGCACGCCAGGCCTCCCTGTCCAACACCAACTCCCGGAGTCCACCTAAACCCATGTCCATTGAGCCAGTGATGCCATCCAACCATCACATCTTCTGTAGTCCCCTTCTCCTCCTGCCTTCAATCTTTCCCAGCATCAGGGTCTTTTCAAATGTGTCAGCTCTTTGCATCAGGTAGCCAAAGTACTGCAGTTTCAGCTTCAACATCAGTCCTACCAATGAACACCCAGGACTGATCTCCTTAAGGGTGGAATGTTCATAAGTCAATATCACAGTTCAAAAGCATCAATTCTTTGGTGCTCAGCTTTCCTCACAGTCCAACTCTCACATCTATACATGACCACTGGAAAAACCATAACCTTGACTAGACAGACCTTTGTTGGCAAAGCAATGTCTCTGCTTTTCAATATACTGTCTAGGCTGGTCATAACTTTCCTTCCAAGGAGTAAGTGTCTTTTAATTTCATGGCTGTAATCCCATCTGCTGGATGTGAGAGTTGGACTGTGAAGAAGGCTGAGTGCCAAAGAATTGATGCTTTTGAACTGTGGTGTTGGAGAAGACTCTTGAGTGTCCCTTGGACTACAAGGAGATCCAACCAGTCCACTATGAAGGAGATCAGCCCTGGGATTTCTTTGGAAGGAATGATGCTAAAGCTGAAACTCCAGTACTTTGGCCACCTCATTCGAAGAGTTGACTCATTGGAAAAGACTCTGATTCTGGGAGGGATTGGGGGCAAGAGGAGAAGGGGAGGACAGAGGATGAGATGGCTGGATGGCATCACTGACTTGATGGAAGTGAGTCTGAGTGAACTCCAGGAGTTGGTGATGGACAGGGAGGCCTGACGTGCTGCGATTCATGGGGTTGCAAAGAGTTGGACACGACTGAGCGACTGATCTGATCTGAATCCCATCTGCAGTGATTTTGGAGCCCAAAAAAATGAAGTTAGCCACTGTTTTCTTGTCTATTTGCCATGAAGTGATGGGACCGGATGCCATGATCTTAGTTTTCTGAATGTTGAGCTTTAAGCCAACTTTTTCACTTTCCTCTTTCACTTTCATTAAGAGGCTCTTTAGTTCTTAAGAGTGAAGAAGTTGGCTTAAATTTCAACATTCAGAAAACTAAGATCATGGCATCTGGTCCCATTACTTTGTGGCCAATAGATGGGGGGACAGTGGAAGCAGTGCCTGACTTTATTTTTTGGGGGGGTCTCCAAAATCACTGCAGATGGTGACTGCAACCATAAAATTAAAAGACGCTTACCTCTTGGAAGGATAGTTATGACCTACCTAGACAGAATATTAAAAAGCAGAGACATTACTTTGCCAATGCAGGTCTGTCTAGTCAAGGCTGTGGATTTTTCAGTAGTAATGTATAGATGTGAGAGTTGAACTACTAAAAAAGCTGAGTGCTAAAGAATTGATGCTTTTGAACTGTGGTGTTGGAGAAGACTCTTGAGAGTCCCTTGGACTGCACAGAGGTCCAACTAGTCCATCCTAAGGAAATCAGTCCTTAATATTCATTGGTAGGACTGAGGTTGAAGCTGAAACTCCAATACTTTGTCCATCTGAGGTGAAGAACAGACTCATTTGAAAAGACCCTGATGCTGGGAAAGATCGAAGGCAGGAGGAAAAAGGGATGACAGAGGACGAGATGGGTGGATAGTATCACCAACTCAATGGACATGAGTTTGAGTAAACTCTGGGAGTTGGTGATGGACAGGGATGCCTGACTTGCTGCAGTCCATGGGGTCGGAAAGAGTTGGCTACGACTGAGTGACTGAACTGAACTGAACTGATGAACAACATATAAAAGCCCAGGGATAGGAGATCTTTAATGATAGTGATTAGTTTGAAGAGAATAAACTTGACATCATTCAAATACCAAAAATAGTAGAGTATATCACTTAAAGGGAGGTTTGAAGAAGAATGAGACTAGAGTGGTAGGTAAGTGCCTAAAGGATTTGTGTTCAAATTTATGTAGTTGATATAAAATCTTAGAGGCAATGGGAAGACAGTGAAGTGCTTTCAGAAGATTGGAGGTACACTCTAAAATTTTATTTTAGAAAAGATTGCCTAGTTGCTGTGTGGAGAGTGGAGTGCAGGGGAGCAAGTGCTGAGGCAGAAGATCTGAAAAAGTTTTCTGGAGCAAGACAGCCAAGTAGGCTTAGTCCGGTGTATGGTGGTGGCTAAGTAGAAATGTGAGAAATTTAAAAGGTAAATGAGACCTACACTAGAATTTGCAGACTGATAAAAGACTGTACAAGAAAAAAAAATGACTGTACAAGAGGGAAAGGAAAAAAAAACCTAATATTCAGTGTTTGTACAATAACTTAGGCATTTCTATCTCCTTGCTTCTCTTTAAATAAAACATGTATATCTAAATAAAATATGTTTACTCATATAAATATATTCAACAATTTACACCTGTAATTTGAATTTCTAGGGATGGAAAAAAGTACATAACTTTTAAAACATGATATATCATACTATACTTACAATATTAAGACTCTAATTACCTGGAGAACCCACTCCAGCATTCTTGCCTGGAGAATCCCATGGACAGGGATGCCTGGTGGGCTACATTCCATGGGGTCACAAAGAGTTGGACACAACTGAAGTGACTTAGCATGCATGCACAAGACCCTAATCACATTTAAAAAAAAGAAATAAAGAGAAATAGTCATTGTTAAGGAGAAACATGTGCTGGAGATGTGATATTTATAGATAAATTTGCTGGAGTCAAAATTGCTGAAGAGTCAAATATAATTATAATGGTAGGTCTTTATTACAATAAATATCAAAGTATAGTCTTAGCATATGAAACTTCAGAATCTTATACACTACTTTCAAAATCAAGTCACATTCATTAACTTTGTATTATGGCAAATATACATAAGAACATTTGCCATTTTAACCACTTTTAAGCACGCAATTCAGTGGCATTACTTAAGATGTTATATAATCATCTTGTGTGCATGCTTAGTCAGTCAGTCATGTCTGACTCTTTGTGACCCCATGGACTGTAACCTGCCAGGATGCTCTGTCCATAGGATTTTCCAGGCAAGGATACTGGAATGGATCGCCATTTCCTTCTCCAGAGGATGGGAGCTTCTGTGGTAGCTCAGTTGGTAAAGAATCTGTCTGCAGTGCAAGAGACTTGGGTTGGATCCCTAGGTGGAGAAGATTCTCTGGAGAAGGAAATGGCAACCCACTCCTGTATCCTTGCCTGGAAAATCCTATGGACAGAGAAGCCTGGCAGGCTGCAGTCCATGGGTCATAAAAGAGTTGGGCACAACTGAGCAACTAACACTGGGTCGCTGGTCTCCAGAGGATCTTCCCAACTCAAGGACAGAACCCATGTCTCCTGTGTCTCCTGCATTACAGGTGGATTTATTTTTTTAAATAATATGATATTTTTTTGTGTGTTAGCTAGTTGTACTAGGTATATTTTATTGATATTATTTATAAACAGTAAATTTAATATTCTTCTGCTGCTGCTAAGTCGCTCAGTCATGTCTGACTCTGTGCGACCCCAGAGATGACAGCCCACCAGGCTCCCCCGTCCCTGGGATTCTCCAGGCAAGAACACTGGAGTGGGTTGCCATTTCCTTCTCCAATGCATGAAAGTTAAAAGCGAAAGTGAAGTCACTCAGTCGTGTCCAACTCTTAGCGATCCCATGACTGCAGCCCACCAGGCTCCTCCGTCCATGGGATTTTCCAGGCAAGAGTACTGGAGTGGGGTGCCATTGCCTTCTCCATTTAATATTCTAATACAGTATAAATTTTGGCATCAAGTTACTCTGCTGCCTCTTTTTATCCCCCTTTTCTTTTATCTATTTAAATATAGGGTAATGCAGTATTCCGATAGTTCCATAACTGTCTCACCTCAAATGGCCAGCTCATCTGAATCACCCCGTGCCTCTTTGGAAGATATTAAAAAAAATAAAGTGTCAATCTGGACTTGTATCAAAGTGTAACTTCAAATGCAGCAGGGTTTATTACTTTTAACCACCCTTCCTGGGGTAAATTATGCTTCTTTTCTTTGTTTGTGGTGGGTTCAGAGGACCAGTTGTCTCTGTTAATTGTACAAGGTTTTTTGGAAAAAAATATTTCTCATAAGAACTTTAGAAATATTATATGTCCTTTTTGTTAGCAAGAGTATAAAATTTATCTTTCTGATAAATAGTGGCTCATTGACCTCAAAACTGCAAAGCACTAACTAACTACAACTAAGTTTTCCTGAGAGACTGAAAAAATCTATATATATATGTGTGTATATATATATATATATATATATATATATATATATATATATATATTTCGCAACAAGTTAGGTCAGAAAAACGGATTTGGGACACACTAGTTTTTTGTATAATATAATGTTTGTTATTCAGCTTTACTTGGATAAATTGATACATTGATATTTTTAACATAGAAAAGTGGCTTTTGTAATTTTATTAATATACTAAATTAACACAGAATAAGTTAAGCTATAATTCTTAAATAAATGTAATAATGATTTGTAATAACATTTGGTAGACTTCTAATACTAATCAGATCAGATCAGTCGCTCAGTCGTGTCCGACTCTTTGCAACCCCATGAATCACAGCACGCCAGTCTTCCCTGTCCCTCACCAACTCCCTGAGTCCACTCAGACTCATGTCCATCGAGTCAGTGATGCCATCCAGCCATCTCATCCTCTGTCGTCCCCTTCTCCTCCTGCCCCCAATCCCTCCCAGCATCAGAGTCTTTTCCAATGAGTCAACTCTTCGCATGAGGTGGCCAAAGTACTGGAGTTTCAGCTTTAGCATCAGTCCTTCCAAAGAAATCCCAGGGCTGATCTCCTTCAGAATGGACTGGTTGGATCTCCCTGCAGTCCAAGGGACTCTCAAGAGTCTTCTCCAACACCACAGTTCAAAAGCATCAATTCTTTGGTGCTCAGCCTTCTTCACAGTCCAACTCTCACATCCATACATGACCACAGGAAAACCCATAGCCTTGACTAGATGGACCTTTGTTGGCAAAGTAACGTCTCTGCTTTTGAATATGCTATCTAGGTTGGTCATAACTTTCCTTCCAAGGAGTAAGCATCTTTTAATTTCATGGCTGCAGTCACCATTTGCAGTGATTTTGGAGCCCAGAAATAAAGTCTGACACTGTTTCCCCATCTATTTCCCATGAAGTGGTGGGACCGGATGCCATAATCTTCATTTTCTGAATGTTGAGCTTTAAGCCAACTTTTTCACTCTCCACTTTCACTTTCATCAAGAGGCTTTTGAGTTCCTCTTCACTTTCTGCCATAAGGGTGGTGTCATCTGCATATCTGAGGTTATTGATATTTCTCCCAGCAATCTTGATTCTAGTTTGTGTTTCTTCCAGTCCAGCGTCTAATACTAATAGGTTTTTCCTATTTCTGTTTTTTATCTCTGTGCTTAGTTAAACTGGCATCCAAGCAAAAACTTAATGGTAAATGTTATCCTGATGCAGATATTAAACCAATGTTAAGAGTGTGGAATATTAAAAAGGAGAAATCTTCAATGATTATGTTAATATTATTCAGTTGAGTCACTCTGTCGTGTCCGACTCTTTACGACCCCATGAATCACAGCACGCCAGGCCTCCCTGTCCATCACCAACTCCCAGACTTCACTCAGACTCACGTCCATCAAGTCGGTGATGCCATCCAGCCATCTAATCCTCTGTCATCCCCTTCTCCTCCTGCCCCCAATCCCTCCCAGCATCAGAGTCTTTTCCAATGAGTCAACTCTTTGCGTGAGGTGGCCAAAGTACTGGAGTTTCAGCTTTAGCATCATTCCTTCCAAAGAACACCCAGGGTTGATCTCCTTCAGAATGGACTGGTTGGATCTCTTTGCAGTCCAAGGGACTCTCAAGAGTCTTCTCCAACACCACAGTTCAAAAGCATCAATTCTTCGGCACTCAGTTTTCTTCACAGTCCAACTGTCACATCCATACATGACCACTGGAAAAAACATAGCCTTGACTACACAGACCTTTGTTGGCAAACTAATGTCTCTGCTTTTGAATATGCTATCTAGGTTGGTCATAACTTTCCTTCCAAGGAGTAAGCGTCTTTTAATTTCATGGCTGCAGTCACCATCTGCAGTGATTGTGGAGCCCAAAAAAATAAAGTCTGACACTGTTTCCCTATCTATTTCCCATGAAGTGGTGGGACCAGATGCCATGATCTTCATTTTCTGAATGTTGAGCTTTAAGTCAAATTTTCACTCTCCTCTTTCACTTTCATCAAGAGGCTTTTGAGTTCCTCTTCACTTTCTGCCATAAGGGTGGTGTCATCTGCATATCTGAGGTTATAGATATTTCTCCCAGCAATCTTGTTTCCAGCTTGTGCTTCTTCCAGCCCAGTGTTTCTCATGATGTACTCTGCATAGAAGTTAAATAAGCAGGGTGAGAATATACAGCCTTGACGTACTCCTTTTCCTATTTGGCAAATAAATTAATTTCTCTATTCCTTAATTTCTTCCTGTAAACATGGTAAAAATCATAGTATTTAACTATCTTGATTGCTACCAGGATTTAATTCTTTAATCAGATACTTAACAATGTCATATCACTCAGTACATGTTAGTCATGATTAACATCACATTCAAGATCAAAATTAAAAAAAAATAAAAGTAAGCATGTTAATTCTTGTCTTTTAATAAGACCACTACATTATTTTTTGGCTAATATAAAAGTAATTAATAAATTATGGCATGTTGTTTTGTATTTTTAATAATGACTTCAGTTCAGTCACTCAGTTTTGTCCGACTCTTTGCGACCCCATGCACTGCAGCACGCCAGGCCTCCCTGTCAATCACCAACTCCCAGAGTTTACTCAAACTCATGTCCATTGACTCAGTGATGACATTTAACCATCTCATCCTGTGTCATCCTCTTCTCCTTCCGCCTTCAATCTCTCACAGCATTAGGGTTTTTTCAAATAAGTCAGTTCTTCGCATCAGGTGGCCAAAGTATTGGAGTTTCAGCTTCAGCATCAGTCCTTCCAATGAAGATTCAGGACTGATTTCCTTTAGGGTGGACTTCAGTATTATTAAAATATGTTTCTACATGTTTGTTTTAACTTAGAAATCCATGAGTCCTCTATATCAAAGAGAATGTTCACTGCAAATTAATGACCCAAACTAAGATAGTTTGTGGTCATTTAGTTTCAGGGATTTAGTCCAAATGCAGCATAAAATTGAGAGAATGGAGGATTTGAACAGTGAGTGGCCAAACCTTTAAGCATTTTTCTGAATTAGCTTTGTTTTTTTAGTTAACATTACAAAGACACAGGGTTTTCAAACTGTATTGATCAAAATAACATCAAAGTTTAAATGGAAGTGATTTTTTGATGATTTCTGAGAAGTAGCCCCTAAATAGATATGCCCTTATTTTAATCCCTGGAAACCATGAATACAGCTTTATCTGTTAAAAGAGTGAACTTTGTACATCACTTATGGCAAAATACAAGATTTAATTTATGGTCTAGAGAGGGGCAGTTTATTCTGAATGATCTAGTTAGGTTCTAAATATAATCACATATATCTATGTAATAAAGAGGCAGAATGAATTTTGAACAGAGGCAGTGTGGCCATGGAGGCAGAGATTTAAATGACATGGTCACAAGAGGAGGAACATCTGTAGTCACCAGTAGCTGGAAGATTTTAGAGCGTGTGGAGGGAGCATGGCCCTGTAGACCCCTTGATTCCAGACTTCTGGCTTCCAGAACTGTGGGAAAACTGTTGCGTTAAGGCAACCAGTCTGTAGTAATTTGTTACAGTAGCCTGAGGAAACTGATGCACTGTTCTTCAGTAGTGATTGCTGATCACTCTAGAGCTGTTAAATTAGTGTGATTCCAATAGGAATCCAACATTACATACTCACAGAGTTACCCTTTGATAGAAAATATGCATGCAACCATTGCCACTTTTGCTGTATTATTTATATGTAAATTCTACCTTTGCAGTAGGATAGCATATTCTAAACTGACAGCATTTAATAATACACTTGCTATGACATGCATTCTTCTGTTGGACCATTTTGATAGCAAGAAATATTAAGTACTAAGATAACCAAAATTGACAGGGAATTTATTAGAAACATACACATAGATATAGTGAAAGGTGGAATCTTTGACATGAGATAAGGCATCAAGGGAAAAAAAAAACTGAATAAGCAAATCCTTAAGCAAATTGTAGCACTGGCGCTGGTACTGCAACTGCACGAGTGTCCCCAGCAAGGCCAGTTCCAAAGACCTATTCTGGTGCTAGTTTATTGCTTTTCTTTTGATTCTTTGTCTCCTCTTTGTTTCTGTTATTCTGCCACCTCAAACTCACACTCAAATTCTCTCTCTCTCTTTTTATTAAATTTCATTTTTTTGCTTTACTGCATAGCATGTGGGATCTTAGTTCCCTGACTAGGAATCAAACCCATACCCCTTACACTAGAAACATGAAATCTTAACCACTAGATAGCCAGAGAAGTCCCTTAAATTCTCTTACAAATGTAATTTTGTTAACAGTCAAATTATACTTGATAGTCAAATGATGATTATTTTTTACATGTATAAACCTTAACTAGTCATTACAAATTTTGATCGGCAGTTAATCATTCTGAAAAATTTAATAGTATCTTTGTCTTATCAGCAAATTAGTATATTGCCCGACTATTGAGACCAACTTACTGTATTTGCTATAAAATAATATTTCCAAAATAAACTGTTGAAAAAGATAGCAATTATATTCTAAGTATGTCCAAAACAAAATATGGTGGTAAGTCAAAAACAATATGTGCAGTATCACTTTCTAAAATCTGTTGTGATCATTTGAATGAAAAATGAAAAATAAGAAAAAGTATAAGGCACTGTATGCTGCTGCTACTGCTAAGTCGCTTCATTTGTGTCCGACTCTGTGTGACTCCATAGACGGCGGCCCACCAGGCTCCCCCGTCCCTGGGATTCTCCAGGCAAGAACACTGGAGTGGGTTGCCATTTCCTCCTCCAATGCATGAAAGTGAAAAGTGAAAGTGAAGTCGCTCAGTCGTGTCTGACTCTAGCGACCCCTTGGACTGCAGCCCACCAGGCTCCTCTGTCCATGGGATTTTCCAGGCAAGAGTACTGGAGTGGGATGCCATTGCCTTCTCCGAAGGCACTGTATAGTAAACACATAATTTTTAAAATCTTGAATTTCCCATTAGTTAATATAGTGCCTGGCAACTTCCCGGTGGGTGGAATTCATTTGTAGTATGGTTTATCTGAAAGACAACAGCTGAAAGTAGATATGATCAAAGTATATGAAATGAAAAATGATAAGGTAATATGTACACATTTCATATAAAAGACTCATTGAAACTAGAGAGTGGAAAGTTCAGGAAGGAGGGGAATATTAATACAAAACTTAGCAGCAAATTAAAACCTATCCTTTTCTTCAGTCATAGAATAACTATATATTTTATCTGAGTTGAAATCAAGGAAAGAATGATTTTTGAACAACCTTTACCTTGGTGACCAAATCAGATATAAGTCTGTTTAGATAAGATTGTAGACCTGATTTAGCATGAATAATTCTAATGAATATGAGCAAAGTCACCAATTCATTTGTTCAAGTGCAGTTTACTCATCGAGCACAATATGTATTGTGTGATGTTAGTAACTATTCTTATGGAACTTACTATTTAGTGAGAGTGATTGACAAGTATATAAAGAGTTAAATGTAAATCAAAATGAGATGATGTGAAAGTGACAAAAGTTCTAAATAAGCCTGGAAGACAATGGAGCAGAAACGTCATTCACCATTCCTAAAGTACTAGGGTTATCAGTTTGTTGTTCATTCTGAGTCTGGAGGAAGTACGGTGGGTAGTGCAGTACATAGGTTTAGGGGCCAGATTTCTAGTTTTAAGCCCTGGGCTTCACTAGCTGTATGGCTTGTCCTAGGAGAAGCTGTTTAAACAGCTGGGGATTATTCTACCTGTAAAGTGAAAATAATAATTGTACCACTTTCTCACTTATCACACTTGTCTATTACTTAGATTAAATGAGACAAGGACTATGAAGCACAACCATGTGTCTGCACATGGTAGGTCCTTAATGGAAGGTGAACACAACTCTGAGATAGAGATTAGCATGCAGGATGTCTGTTAGGAAGTACCTAACAAAGGCTGAAAGAAGGGGTTTTAGTCAGACAAAGTCCTTGGCCTACCACACTAGTAGGGGTTGTTATTTTATACCCCAACATCAGCTAGTCCTCATGGGTTAGCTGCTCCTAGAACATGGATACAATGTTGGGCAAGGAGTGTCCTCAGCACGAGCAATTCTCAGAACAGGTTGATAGCATGGAGGTATTATTATCAACATTCCCAGCAACTGGGGGATAAGTCTTGAAATCCTAGAGGGAAGATCTTCGAGGCTTCACACACAACCAACTACAGAATTCAGTGAATGTTTATTGTTTAGTCTTAGGTATTGCTGTTTTACTCATAGTTTAAGTGGACTTCAATTTGGTGAGAGTGAATTAAAATGCTGGTAGAGATGCAGGAGTGATCAAATTTTACTGGCAATGCCAGGCAGCAGCTATGAATGTTAAAAAGAAGCCCTGAACATATTGATCCACTTTGACTTAATGGGCTTCCTTTGTGACTCAGCTGGTAAAGAATCTACCAGCATTTGGGGAGACCTGGGTTTGATCCCTAGGTTGGGAAGCTGCCCTGGAGAAGGGAATGGCTACCCACTCCAATATTCTGGTCTGTAGAATTCCATGGACTGCATAGTCCATGAAGTTGCAAAGAGTCAGACAGGACTGAGTGACTTTCACTTTCACTTTGACTCAACAATTGCATACTTAGAAGTGTATCCTAAAGAAATAGTAGAGATAAACAAAAATCCTTAAGTTTAAGATTGTTTCTTAAAGGATTATAGTAGAAATAAAAATTGAAGCAAATTAAGTGTCCAGAAGAATGAATGGTATAATGGTAAATTCATAGAGTAGAGTACTCTTCAGTCATTAAGATAAGGCTGTTAACAAGTGTTTAGTGAATAAGAGGTTCAAAGCATGGAAAATGAAAAAAAAAAAAAAAGCAGATTGAAAAGTCTATATACTGCATATTTTTGATACATGTACCAAAATACATATTTCAAAATGTCAATGATATATTTCAAAATCTCTACACTCTGGTGTAATGGGAAATTATGTTCTTTGTTTTCCTTGTTTGTATTTTTATTTTATTAGTAACATAATTTTCATATTACAAATGATTTATAATGTGTATGTATGGTCTATACTCAGAATAATCATAAACATATATACTCATCTCCAAGCCAAAATAATAATAATAATAAAATAAAGTCACATATTCTTTATATTATATTATGCTAGCATAGTAAGGATTATAATATAAAATAAAATTAATATAATCTTAATATGTTTAAAGGGCTTCCCACGTGGTGCAGTGGTAATGAATCTGTCTGCCAATGTAGGAGACTCAGGAGATGTGGGTTTGATCCCTGGGTTAGGAAGGTCCCCTGGAGTAGGAAATGGCAACTCACTCTAGTATTCTTGCCTGGAAAATGTAATGGACAGATGAGCCTGGCGGGCTACAGTCCATGAGGTCGCAAAGAGTTGGACATGACTGAGCACACGGTGGGTGTGTATGTGATATGCTTAAAGTACTGATATTTTCTCATCAAAATAAGAAATATGAGTATGGTAGAATGCAAATAGAAATTTTAAGGAAAGCTCCCAAGCTGGTCCCGAGGAAATTTGATCAAGGTTGTATCTACAAACTTTACAAAGTTGGACTGCTCACCCTAAGAAGGCCATATGGTTTGGTAGTTATTAAGAATGCAGGCTCTAGAGTGACTTCTAATTTCAGATTCAGTTGCTTCCAAACTGCATCAGATATTCCATGTGCCCTAACTCAGGCAAGGTATATGAGTAGGGGAGCATTCCTTAATATGGATGCTGTATTGCTATTATGCAGTGCAAATTTATGGTCCAGTCTTTTGGTATCCTGTAGTTTTACAGGAGATTGTTTTGTTATGTGTTGAGTCATTAAGCTCTCTCATTTTTGTAATTTAGTTTTACAATCTAAGTATTACATTTTACATTCACATTTATTGTTACATTACCAGCTTCAGCAGTGAACTATTAAGATAATTGCTTTTTTGTAATATTATCCAGTGTGTCCTGGATTAATTAATTAATTGATCCTCTGAGTTTTGCTGCATCAGAATGTTTTACAAATGAGATGTTGGAAAAAGGACAGGACAGAATCTTGGATTCCAAAATGGATGATATAGAGAGATTGTCTCTTTGATCAGCCCTTTAGGACCTAGACATTCACCAACCCCTATCCTCTCAGCTTCTAAGAGTTTCAGCTACAGACTGAGCTGAATCCCTCTCTTGGACTTATCTTCACCCAAAAGAGCTGCCTGTCCTACGGTTACAACCTTTCCTCCTAAGCAGCCCATATCCATAACTGGTTGATGTGGGATTTAAAAGATTTGACCCCTTTGTCTCAATTTAGATCAGTTATGAATGACCACTGTAGCTTGAGAGCTCCCTGTGGAAGTAGGCTGTAGCCTCGACTGCAACTCTACCACAGTTCTACTAACCCTTGTGGAACCTCACTCCTTAGAGCCTTGTTCCCCCTAAACACTCACTAGGAAATCACCTGCAGTGAAGCCCTGTCTCAGATTGCCTCCTGGATAACCCAGCATAAAACAACTCCATCACCATCAGTCTACTCAAAGATGGATGTTGTTCATTCCTAAAGATAATATTCACAGAGATTTGTTAATACTTCAGTAAAATTAAGATGTGTGATTCTTGTAGCATGTCTCAGAACTTTTACTTTCATAACTCCATGAAGTGAAGTAGGAAGTGAAAGCTCTAGTCGTGCACTGTATCCCGCCAGGCTCCCCTGCACATAGAATTCTCCAGACAAGGATATTGGAGTGGGTTGCCATTCCCTTCTCCAGGAGATCTTCCCAATCCAGGGATTGAACCTGGTCTCCCGCATTGCAGGCAGATTCTTTGCCATCTGAGCCTTCAGGGAAGCCCATAACTCCATGACGTGGTTTATTTAGATGGCTTCTTCTTGCTCAGTCCTTGCTGTTGCCTAGGAATCACAGCCTTCATAAAAAGCCCACAATCCCACTGTGTCATCAACATACGTTTTCTGGGTGTAGTAGTAATGGATTCACTTTTTTTTTTTTTTAGTTTTTGTTCTTTTCTGAATATTGAGAGAGTATTTGCATAAATGACTTACATCTTTTATCATTTTTATGACTCTCCAACCACCCATTATAATTCTGTAACCATATGCTACTAGAACTACTACTCTATTACTGCTTCTTTAAAATTCTAAAATAATACTAAACCTCAAGTATTTTCGGAACATTTCTTTGCCAGACATAGTGTTGAGTGCCTGTGTGCGCATTTCCTTTAATGCTCCAACATGTAAGTCACAATCGTCACTCCCATTTTGGGACTGAGGAAAACTAGAGCACCAGAAGATCAAATCACAGCTCAAGGTCACCCATATACCAGTTGACATAGCTGGGATTTCAGTCTGCAATCTTGATCACTACTGCATATCTGTCACTTAAAAGGTTTTCATGTACATCTGTGTTCATCTGGACCTAAAACTTGAGAAACAAATAGGTGTTCTCTTTTTTAGAGACTTGAGTATATTAAATTGCCCATTCTTTCAAAATTCCAAAATCAGTAGCTGGTGTTAACAGTATAAGCATTAGCCAGCTGTCATCTTCTATTTCCCCTTTTCATGCAAGTCCAGCCACAGGAATGTTCTGATTGATTCCCGACATACCAAGCAAGCTTTTGCCTGAGAGTTTGATATTTTTCTGTCTCTTTGCTTAGAATGCTCCTTGCTAAGATATCATGATGGGTCAGCCTATTTTATTTAGGTGCTTATTCAGTGCTCTCCTACTTTGTAAAATTTTGTCTCACCTTCCAAAAAGCCTGCCATGGAATCTCTCGTCCCCAGAACTTGCTCTCTCTGATTAATTTTCCTTCCTAGATGTATTATCACCATTTTTTAAAATTTGCTTTTGTTTATATTTGTTCAACAGATTTAAAATCCTTTGAGATGTTGTCAATTTAGCTATGTGTTGTACCTTCAGGGGTCATAATAGTGCTTTTCAAATTTACTTAAAATGGCTAAGAATGGGGAGAAAATGTCTAAAATAATTTAGCAATAAGATGACTTTTAAAGGAAGATGTATCAAACAGTATTAATCAAACACACATTTGAGTGCAGCTTTTCAAGTAGATTAGAATTCACTAACATTTATTTGGCACTTCGTGTATTTCAGGCAGTATTTTGGACATTAAGGATGCAAGATTGAACAAACTAGGTAAAGTCAATGTTCTGAGAGTGATAACATTCAACTTTCTTTCTAGCACTATGATTATATTATTGTGCTGTCTGAACAGGTTTTGCAACTAATTTTCTTTGAAAATTTTAATTCTTAAGATTTAGAGCAAAGAACTCATACAATTATTTTCAGGATTTAAATCACAATATTTACTGACCATTGAAACTTCACAAATACAAAAGAAAATTATATTATGGATATTTTACTTCTACTTGAAAATGCCTCCAAATCTGAGAACTTTTCCCTTATGTCTCATATGATGAAGTGCAGCATTAAATCAAGCATTTACTGCATATGTCAGCCATGTCCAACTCTTTGCGACCCTATGGACTGTAACTCTCCAGGCTCCTCTGTCCATTGGTTTCTCCAGGCAAGATACTGGAGTGGGTTCTTATGCTTTGCTCATATATATATATATCTCACTACATTTTCTCCAAGTAACAATTGTAAATGCTGGATTTTTAGAAGACTGTGCTTGCTAAAGAAATGAACATTTCAAAGGGAACATTTTAAAAATTATTATTTTAGTTGGCAATATTCATATTTGCATTAACTTAGCATAATAGCTTAATTTAAAAATGTCTTGCATTGTTCACCCCATTTAACAATTTCTCATATTTTTCAAGGATAGTGTGGTGAATTAATGTGAGAATATTTGCATTATCTTATAAATAACATAAGCATTGTTAAACAGAGGAAAGAAGCCAAGTTCTTTAAAATTTTTGTACGTATCTATTAATCATTTGATTGTGTCTTTTCATGCTCTTTCTGACTTGCTTATACTTGTAGAAAATGATGAATACAGAGATACATAGTGAATTATCACTGCCAAAAATAAAATGTTTCCTTAACATAGGATGTTTTCATCAGTATATTTTAATAACACTTTAAAAAATTTTAATATACATTAAGAGTGCACTCTAAGTTTATTGATAATTTATTTACTATAATAGATGTATAACATTGTATATATGTGCATATATTTTTATATGCACATACTCTTTAGGATTGCTGAGTTGATAATTGCTATTAAAGACATGTAACTCAATATATATGAAATTGAAAAGAAATTTTAGTAGACATAGTAATGAATATAAGAAAAATTTGTATTTAAGATAGCACATGAAAGATGTTTACATGCAATTTTTAAGTAATACACAAAAGGTGAAGTTAATTATTATTAATATTTTGCAATAATATTATAGAAAAATATGTGTTAAATTGTTGCATATTATCAATAATATGGACAAAATTGTCACTGGCCTAAGGAAGCTTGCAATATAAGTAGACAAAGCTAAGACTGATGAAATAATTCCAGAATTTGAGGAGAAAATAAGTCATCTACTGGATCCCATCCACAGCCACTGAATGTTATATGGAATTATTAAGTTGTATGGTAATCTCCTGTGATTCCACTGAAGATCTGCCGCTCATTACCAAAAGCAGTGTACAGTGAACATTGGTGAAATACTGACGTTATAGTTGACAAATGGGTCTGAGTTTAAAGTTTGAATGTGAGTTTTAAATTTGAATAGATCCCCCAACACCTGCAAATATTGTGAAATAATACCAACCTCATAGACTTTATGTGATACTGGTAATTCATGTGAGAGTATCTAGCACAGAGCCTAACAAAATTTAAATATTTAGTAAATTTATCATTATTTTTATTACATCAGTTGAATGGATATATATCTCATCTTATCTTCTTCCCTTATATGAAAATACACTAAGGGAAATAGCCTATACTAATCCCCAAAGAGCTCCACATGAATCAATAAACTCCAAATGCACAAGGTAACTAGTTTGATGATGTACACCCTATTAACTGCTTTCCATTTGGTCTCTTCAAACCTCTCTACTCTTGTTCAGTTCCTAAATATTGCACTTGGATATTTGTTTCAACATCTTTTGCTGAGAATACTAAATAAAAGAAGTTTGGAATCTAGTTTAATCAATGACATATAGCTGAAAACTTGGACTTATTTCAGTGCCTAAGTATAAAAGAATTTTGAAAGTGATATAATTTGAATGGCTTTGGGAGGAAATTAATTTAGAGGGAGACTGTTAGAGAGAAAATCTGAAATAGTAGAGAAATGAAGAACATCTAGGAATTTATTGTGTGTGTGTGCTAAGTTGTTTCAATCATGTCAGACTCTTTGCCACACCATAGACTGTATCCCATCAGGCTCTTCTGTCCATAGGGTTCTCCAGACAAGAATACTGGAATGGGCTGCCATGCCCTCCTTCAGGGGACCTTCCCAAACCAGGGATAGAACATAAATCTCTTATATATCTTGCATTGGAAGGCAGGTTCTTTACCACTGGCATCATCTGAAATTATGATATAAGGATTTGACTCAGACTTAAAGAAACAAAAATTAAAAAATATATATATATATATAAAAGAAAAGCAACTCATAGGAAATAGTCAATACACCAGGCAGCAAGTTGATAAGGACTGTAGTCAGGCAACAATTATCACTAATACATTGAATAAACTAATATATGTATTTTAAGTGATGTAAAAGAATAGAGGAATCATCTTTTGATGATGTACGTGTATAAATTATTTCTAAGACAATAGTAAAATAATTTTCTACTTATAAAAAATGAAAGTAAAGAAAAAAGTGTACAAGCATACAGTTTTTCATAAATACAGAAAAGAGCAGGAAATTTAATGGTTGTGGAGCTTGTCAGTCACATGTAGTCACTTACAAGGAATTATTTTGCCTTTGTTCTGAGGCAGGATTTGAGTTTTAAAAATCTCCCTTTACTCATTAACTGCCTGTCTGCTCTTCTGTTCAAACATTTTGTTGCTATTGTTATTTCTAAGTTAGTATGTTAGGTATGCTGCTACTGCTAAGTCGCTTCAGTCGTGTCCGACTCTGTGCGACCCCATAGACGGCAGCCCACCAGGCTCCCCCGTCCCTGGGATTCTCCAGGCAAGAACACTGGAGTGGGTTGCCATTTCCTTCTCCAAATGTTAGGTCTGAGGTGCTCTAAAAGGCACAGATAAGTTTCTAGGTATAATTATATCAAGATGAATAAGAAAGAGAAAAAGAAATGCTATTATAGTTAAAAACTGTCCAATGTATCTGATTTGGGCAGAAACAGTACTTATATTTAGGAAACAAAGAGGTACACATTTACTATCCAGCATGATTTCAGGGATACAATGTATGCTCTTAAAATAACTCTGAGAATTAGCGATAATGATTAAAAATTTAAAACTCAACGCTTAACAATGAAATTCTTTGAGTTTTTATTTTTCACCTATTGTTTTAAAAGTGAATGATATTATAAATACACATGTCATCAATTGCTTGGCCTTGCTGCTGTTGCTGCTAAGTCACTTCAGTCGTGTCCGACTGAGTGACCCCATGGACTGCAGCCTACCAGGCTCTCCGTCCATGGGATTTTCCAGGCAAGAGTACTGGAATGGGATGCCATTGCCTTCTCCTGCTTGGCCTTAAACAGGTGCAAAAATGTGCTATAAATTTCATTCTAGATAAACTAAAATAGGAAGAGAATCTGAAACTTGATTTGAAAGATTCCATAAAGTTAAACAGCTCTACAGTTACAGAAATGTTCAGGGGAAGAGCCTACATTCTTGACAGAGACCTAAAATTGCCAGAGTTTTTGGAGCAAAAAGTAGATAGCAGATGAAAAGAAAGCAATGCAGGTGTTCCCTACCATCAGAGAGTGTTTCTGTGAAACATTTTTGAGGTGAAATAATGTAAGGTAAACAGAATATCAAGTTAGACACTTAGCGTTAATGGCCGCAACAAATAAATCCAGATAAAGCACAGACACTCAGAGACATAGTTTAGAGATATGATGACGTGATGCTGAGCTGCTGTATGTGGTTCCCAGAGAAGAAAATTGGTGGTGCCCCTCTCTGCTGGAGTGCACACTTCCTCTATAACAGATCTCTGCAAAACAAATACTGAACACTATTTATTTTTTTGCCTTTTTGTGATAAAAGCAAAAATCCTCCTCATATTATTTTTAGGTTAGTGAAACAGGTACTAATGTAGATCTTTCTTGAAAGTAAAAGTGGCATAAATAAAACTTTTGAAAATTGTAAGGGTACCTATATTTCAAAACCTCTGTGTATCTCAGAACTAATAGCCTTCCCTTTTTCTTTATTAATTTATTTAAATTGGAGGCTAATTACTTTACAATATTTTTATGGTTTTTGGCCTGAATCATGCATGGGTGTACATGTGTCCCCCCGTCCTGAACCCTCTTCCACCTCCTTCCCCACCCCATCCCCTCTGGGTTGTTCCAGAGCATCAGGTTTGAGTGCCCTGCTTCATGCATCGAACTGGCACTGGCCATCTATTTCACATTTGATAATATACACGTTTCAAAGTTATTCTCTTAAATCATCCCACCCTCGCCTTCTCCAAATATCTCCTAGTCCAAATGTCTGTTATTTACATCTGTGTCTCTTTTGCTGTCTTGCGTATAGGGTCATTGTTACTGTCTTTCTAAATTTCAGTATATGTGTTAAGATACTGTACTGACGTTTCTCTTTCTGACTTACTTTACTCTGTATAATAGACTCCAGTTTCATCTGCCTCATTAGAACTGATTTAAATGTGTTCTTTTTTATAGCTGAGTAATATTCCATTGTGTATATGCACCATACTTCCTTATCTATTTATCTGTCAATGGACTTCTAGGTTGCTTCCATGTCCTGGCTATTGTGAACAGTGCTGCAGTGAACACTGGGGTACGTGTGTCTCTTTCAATTCTGGTTTCCTTGGTGTGTATGTCCAACAGTGTGATTGCTGGGTGGTATAACAGTTCTACTTCCAGGTTTTTAAGGAATCTCCACACTGTTCTCCATAGTGGCCATACTAGTTTGCATTCCCACCAACACTGTAAGAGGGTTCCCTTTTCTCCACACCCGTTCCAGCATTTATTGTTTGGAGACTTTCTGATGGCAGGCATTCTGACTGATGTGAGATGGTATCTCATTATAGTTTTGATTTACATTTCTCTGATAATGAGTGATGTTGAGAATCATTTCATGTTTTTGTTGGCCATCTATATGTCTTCTGGGAGAAATGTCTGCTTAGTTCTTTGGCCCACTTTTTGATTGGGCCGTTTATTTTTCTGGTATTTAGCTGCATGAGCTGCTCTTATATTTTGGAAATTAATCATTTGTCAGCTGTTTCATTTGCTATTATTTTCTCCCATTCCGAAGGCTGCCTTTTCATCTTGCTTGTAGTTTCCTTCATTGTACAAAAACTTTTTAAGTTTAATTGGGTCCTATTTGTTTATTTTTGTTTTTATTTCCACTACTTTGGGAGATGGGTCATAGAGGATCTTGCTGTGATTTATGTCAGAGAGTGTTCTGCCTATGTTTTCCTCTAGGAGTTTTATAGTTTCTGGTCTTAAATTTAGCTCTTTAATCCATTTTGAGTTTACTTTTCTCTATGGTATTAGAAAGTGTTCTAGTTTCATTCTTTTACAAGTGGTTGATCAGTTTTCCCAGCACCACTTATTAAAGAGATTGGCTTCTCTCCATTGTATGTATTTGCCTCCTTTGTCAAAGATAAGGTGTCCAAAAGTGATTGGATTTATCTCTGGGCTTTCTATTTTGTTCCATTGATCTATATTTCTGTCTTTGTGCCAGTACCATACTGTCTTGATGACTATAGCCTTGTAGTATAGTCTGAAGTCATAGCCTTTCCTTTTTTGTGTTAAGTGTTTTCTATCTTCTGTGCATTCCCTGCAAGGAAAGGGGTTATGTTTTCCTCTTCTGAACCACATTTTATTTCCTGCTCCTAAGCAAAGATGACTTCATGGCACTTAAACTTTAAGAGATACATTGCTGCTTTCTTTAAGTTATTAAGAAAGAAAAAGTGGGGGAAAGACAAAGATGGAGGTGAAAAGAACTGTAAACAAAGGGAAGAGAAGGGGATGGCAAGGAAAGAAGAAGGAATGATATGGGGAAATGAAGGCAACAAGGAGAACATTTAGCATTGCTTTGTTGGCTAAAATATACAATATAACAAGTGGCAGAGACATTAGAATTCTTTGATATGACCCCTAAATTTCAGATGAGATATTAACTGTCCTGCTTGGTATCCGTAAGTTCATTCATTACCATTTATTTAGTGCTTAATAAAAGTCAGACTTTGATTTAGAGGCTAGAACACAGCAGTAAATGAAAGTCTCTATTCTGAGGATATTCTTAGCAAAAATAAGATTCCAGTTTGGATCTCCCAATTCCCAATTACTCTGCCTAAATCATTATACCCATGCCTCAGTGAAAATGACCTCATTGAGGTTCTAAACCTGTTATATATTTTTGAAAAGAGTTGCTATATATTGCATCTCTTCATGCTAAGACTTTCTAGCCCTAAAAGTATTGTATAAAACATTGAATTATTCATTAGAAATTGATTCATTATTTTCCTTACATCTATCATATCATATATCGTTATTTTTATATCATATATCATAACATGAGGTATGATGTCCTTATTGCAAAAAAATAAAGCCCTTGTGGTTGGTGGATAAGAGGAGCAAAGAAGTCATTCTTAGCAACTTGCATTCTTTCATGTTTATTTTCCCAATCTTTTAGAATTTTAGGGTTATTCTCACAAACAACTTCTTACATATAGTTGCAGTATGGAAACATGCTTAGAAAAAAATAAAATCTTCAGTTCAGTTCAGTTCAATTGCTCAGTCATATCCAACTCTTTGTGACACCATGAACTGCAGCACACCAGGCTTCCCTGTCCATCATCAACTCCCCGAACTTGCTCAAACTCATGTCCATCAAGTCAGCGATGCCATCCAACCATCTCATCCTCTGCCATTCCCTTCTCCTCCCACCTTCAATCTTTCCCAGTATTAGGGTCTTTTCCAAATAGTAAGTTCTTTGCATCAAGTGACTCAAGTATTGGAGTTTCAGCTTCAATATCAGTCCTCTCAATGAATATTCAGAGCTGATTTCCTTTAGGATAGACTGGATGTATCTCCTTGCTGTCCAAGGGACTTTCAAGAGTCTTCTCCAACACCAAACCATCAATTCGTTGATGCTCAGCTTTCTTTATAGTCCAACTCTCACATGCATGGCTATTGGAAAAACCATAGCTTACAAGAGGATAAAGTCTTATGAGAGGATTTTAAAGTACTTGGAAAAACTGCATATGACAAACAGATGAAAGAGCTGAAAATGTGCTACATTTTTACTTATCTTTCTTGGCAAATGTAGAGAAAAGTGAACTCCTTTGGGTTCATTCAAACAGGGCATATAATTGAAAGATACTCCATGTGATACTGAGCAAGCTAGACATCTTCTCACTACAAACCTCTGTGAGTTGTTGAGTGTGTCTTTGTTTAGAATCATATTGCTGAATTATACATCTTATGATGCATATGTATGTGTTTTGCTCCAGCGTGTGTGCTCATGCATGCTTAGACTGTCCAACTTCTTACACCATGGACTGTAGCCCATCAGGCTCCTCTGTCCATGGGATATTCCAGGGAAGAATACTGGAGCGAGTTGCCATTTCCTACCACAGGGTACCTTCTCAACCCAAGAAATGAACCTGAGTTTCCTGTGTCTACTACATTCCAGGCAAATTCTTTATCCATTGAGCCATCCAGAAACTGGGAAGCCCAGTATGTGTATAGGTAAAAATAACCATTATTCTGCCAAAAAAAAAAGTTTGCTTTTTCTTTTTTTTTTTCCTGAGAAGAGATTTAAAGAAAATGTTCAAGAGTTTTCCCAAAAAAATGTTAACAGTCATGTGTCAGGGAGGTCTAGAACCTTCTCTTGTTTTGCCATTCTTTTTCTTTTTTTGGAGTCTCTGCCTTTTCTTTCCGTTTCTTTTTTCCCCCATGAGTAAATATCTGTCTCTTCATCAGTGTCAAATGTCTGCATACTGTGAGGCTACTCCCACCTCCAACTTTGATTTATGTTGAATTCCTTCCTTTCCTGCCATTCCAAATCCATTACATTCCTTTCTTTATCCTGTTTTAGAAAGATCAAAGTTACAGAAATTTGCATTGTTGATTGGATTAGAGTGATAGAACAGTGGTAGACTTTATTTTTTTGTGCTCCAAAATCACTGTAGATGGTGACTGCAGCCATGAAATTAAAAGACTTTTGCTTTTTGGAAGAGACAGCTTATAAAAAGCAAAGAACATGCTGTGCTGACAAGGTCTGTCTAATCAAAGCTATGGTTTTTCCAGTAGTCATGTGAGGATGTGAGAGCTGGACAATAAGAAAAGACTGAGTGCCAAAGATTGATGATGCTTTCAGACTGTGGTGCTGGAGAAGACTCTTGAGAGTCCCGTGGACTGAAAGATCAAATCATTCAATCCTAAAGAAAATCAACCCTGAATATTCACTGAAAGGACCAATGCTGAAGCTGAAGCTCCAGTACTTTGGCCACTTGATTCAAACTGACTCGTTGGAAAAGATCCTGATGCTGTAAAAGATTGGAGGCAGGAGGAGAAGGGGGCAGGCAACAGAGGATAAGATGGTTGGACGGCATCACTGACTCAATGGAGATGAGTTTGAGCAAACTCCAGGAGACAGTGAGGTACAGGGAAGCCTGGCGTGCTGCAGTCCATGGGGTCACAGAGTCAGACATGACTTAGCAACTGAACAACAACAACTAGGGCAGGCTTATGCAAACAGGGCATCTGGTGACCTTGTTAGGTAGGTAGAATAGGGAAAAGGAGTCCAAAATTGTGGTGGCTAAAAGACAAGGAAGGGAAAAGCCCGCAAAAATAGAAAAAAGGAAGGTCCGAGGACCTCAGGTAAAACAAACAACACTCCTGGCTGGCCCAATTTACACAGGACAGGTCCAGGGAGAGATAAACATATAAACTGAGGAGCCAAAGCTAGCTCTCTCTCTATCTCCCCCACGCACTGGGGCCCTCTTCTCCTCATGTCTTTGGATTGACATGCCCTCACACCTTGAAGATGGATTTTCCTGCTATCTTCTAAATAAAATAGAGCTGTAACACTGAGCTGTAACACTGATTTGTCTAAGAGCTATAACATGGTCCATTTGAGACCTGAGAGCTATAACACGGTCTATCCAAGGCCTGAGAGCTGTGACACGCTGAGGGGGCTTTAATGTCCATCATTCCAAATCTTTGTTGTGACGAGACAAAGAACCGAGGAACATACATTCATGTGACAACCCCAAATATGATGAAATTGTTGCAGGAAGGGAGACTCCTTCCAGGGCCTGAAACTGGACTCTTGTCTAACACTCAGAAACGAATTGTCCAAGGAGACACATGTGCTGACAAACCAAGAGATTGTATTGGGAAAGGGCACCCAGGTGGAGAATAGTAGGGTAAGGGCACCCAGGAGAACAGCTCCGTCACATGGCTTGCAGTCTGGGGTTTTATGGTGATGGGTTTACTTTCCGGGTTGTCTTTAACCAATCATTCTGACTCAGAGTCCTTCCTGGTGGTATATGCCTTGTTCAGCCAAGATGGATGCCAGAGAGAAGGATTTTGGGAGGTGGTTGGATATGTGGTGTATCCTTTTGACCTTTCCCAAACTCTTCTAGTTGGTGGAGGCTTATTAGTTCCTGGTCCTTACCAGGACTTCCTGTCCTAAAACAACTCATGCAAATAGTTACTATGGTGCCTGGCCAGGGTAGGCAGTTTCAATCAGTGTGCTTCCCCTAACAGAATCATTGGTAAATAATAAATTGAACTGTATATAAATCCCAGTCCCAGGTGGCCCTAGTGGTAAAGAACCTACCTACCAATGAGACTCAGATTCAAACCCTGGCTCTGGAAGATCCCCTGAAAGAGGGCATGGAAATCCACTCCAGTATTCTTGCCTGGAGCATCCCATGAACAATGGAGCCTTGTAAGCTGTAATCCATATTGTGGGACACGACTGAAGCAATTTACCATGCACATAGGCACCCAAGCTTAATTTATCATTGCTCATCTGGAAAACTTTTGGGAAATTAGCTAAATAATCTTGAGTTTCAGTTTTTTCTTGTCAAAATTAGTCTATATATATTGAAGTTTGTGGGTGAGAAAGGCTAAAATCCAAAAAATCTAGCTATTTTCTAAGATTGTTTGAAAACAAAGAGGATAGAAGTTGTCCTTCCATACCCATCCTCCAACTCCTGTGCACAAATAAACCAAATTTCATCAAAATGAGGTTTGGAGAAGGGAACGCTACCCACTACAGTATTCTGGCCTGCAGAATTCCATGGACTTTATAGTCCATAGGGTTGCAAAGAGTTGGACACTACTGAGAGACTTTCATTTTCACACTCTAAGATTCCATTGGTCACACATATAGAAATGTTAACTTCATGCTAATCAAATGCACTCTTTAATTGGCTGATAGAACTCTAAAACATCAATACTCTACTCTTAAAAGTATGGTGCTTTCAAAATTTGTGTCTCCAATCTCACCCTCTCTAATTAACTCAACATAATATATTTTATGATCTATTCAAGTCTTTGAAATCCAGTGAGTATTTTACACTTAAAAGACATCTCAATTCAGATGCTAAAATTCTATCAATTACTTGATCTGTATTTGGATGTCATAAAATTTACAGTTCAAAAAGTAGAGTCACAAACCAAGGTGATCCAAACACAAAGCGAGTTTTTAAATAACTGAATTGAGTAGCAGTTTTAAATTTAAATTCAGTGAATTAAATAAAATGTAAAATTTGGTTTCTACTAGTCAGATGGTAAAGAATCTGCCTGCAATTGCAAGAGACCTGGGTTCAGCCCCTGGTTTGGGAAGATCCCCTGGAGAAGGGAGTGGCTACCCACTTCAGTTTTCTTGTCTAGAAAATTCTATGAACAGAGGAACTTGGCAGGCTGCATTCCATGGGTTGCAAAAAGTTGTACACAGGTGAGCAACTATCATGGTCACAATTCTGTCTCAAAATTATGGATTCACAAACTGAATCTTTACCCTATCCTCTAATCTACTTTTTTCTTAGGCTTCAAGACTGTACTACCTGGCACTGTTATTAACCCGTGGGCTAAGGTCAAAAAACTTGAAGTCAGCCTTAACTCCATGTTATCTCTACTCCTTATATCCAGGGTCTAGGAAATTGTGACATATATTTTTAAAAATCTGACCACCAATTCACCACCTCTGCTGTTAAAGCAGTAGGCATCCTCTCCCAAATCTTTACTGATTCTTCTTCTTTCACTTTTAGTGCCTTTATGCTATTTTCCAGACTGATCCTTTTAACCTGAATGTCCCACCTCTTCACTCAAAGTTCCTCTTTTTTTTTTTTTTTCATCACTCATAAAAATAATATACTTAAATCCAAAGTCCCTATGTGATCTGGTCACTGCCCTCGCTGGTAAATTATCCATCATCTGCCTCTCACTACAAATGTCTAACGTGTTGTATTAATTTTTCCCAGAACACAGGAAGCATATCAAGGCAAGGCTTTATCTCTGCAAGTCCCCTCAAAGTTCTTTCTCATATAGTTGTCTGGCTAACACTTTCTTATTTTCATTGAGGTTCTCCTTGACCTCCTTTAAAAAACACACAAACAAACAAAAAACCACCTTTCTCCCTCTCACACATTAATTATACTTCCTTTTAGCTAGCCCCACTGTAAACTTTTCAGAACTCTTATCACATGGAGAGCTACCATAGCATAGTTGTTGAGAGCACAGATTTTGAAGCCATATTTCCTGGGTTTCACCTTTTACTAGTTGTATGACCTTGATCAATTTCACCTTGCTGCTCTGGTGCCTTGGTTTCCACAACTCTAAAAATGAAGATAATAATAGTATCTTGAGAATATTGATGCTACTTTATCTAAAGGGGTTAAAATAATGCCTAATACATAGGTAATACCTAATGTTAGGTTATCTAGTTACTTATTATTATTTGTTTCTCCTATTAGGGCAAAAGGTACATGAGAAAGGACGATTTGTCAGTATATTTACTGCAATCTTCCTAGATCTTAGAAAAATACTTGGCTTATGTTCTTGCTAAATGAATACACAGATAGAAAGACCAAAGTTGAAAAATATACATAAAGATGGAATAAGAAGTCAACAAATAATTATAATTAAATAACACTTGTAGGAAATATGTAAACAGGAGAATTGGGAGAAGAGAGGATAAAAAAGAAAAATTTATCTGTACTTTTTTGAATTGTTTATCTATTAGTTTCATTCCTTTTTTTAACCACATTTATGCATCCATCTCTTTATTATTTTACATCATTATGGCTAACTTGCCTTGATTTATCAATGGGGAAATCAAGTGACATTCAAGATGCTCTATTTGAAAGCATGCCACATAAGGGAATTTAGAGAGGACCATGTCAGTAATTAGGAAGTTATTCATTTCTTGACTATACTACTGCCAAGTATTGACATTGCTTTACCTCTCTCATCTTTACTTTTCTTATGAATGGAATAAAATAATTGTATTAAGTTATTATTGTTAACCTTCTAGTTTTCTAATTTGTTGCATTTTTTTTTGTTGTTATACTCTTTCATTCCTGTGAATGTGTTCTATCTGCTTCTGTCATCTCTCTGTCCTTAATTGGCACCAGTAGAAGGAGCTTAAATAATGTTAATGTTATGGTAAATATAGCATAATTACAAAGATAAACATCAGGTATAATATTATATGCTATACATGCATACTCAATGATAGTTGAATTTTATGTTATTAGAATTAGCATTGGTAACAATTTCTAACCTTAAATAACCTTGAATTTACCATAACAATAGGGTAAAGTGAATTGCTATTAATTGATACCAAAGATAAGGGAGTTGAAAATGACGAGTTAAAAGTAAATGAAATTGAGAAAAGAAGGGCACCAAGTATTGGGTTGGCAAAAAGGTTCATTCAAGCTTTTCCATAACATCTTATAAGAAAATCCAAGCAAACCTTTTGGCCAAACCTGTATTACAAATGGACAAAACAATGGCAAACAAAGACTCTATAGCCAGGATTTGCATATTTGTTATGACTTTAAACTCTTTCTGATTTTATAAATTAATCAAAAGTACTTCCTGGTGGAATAAGGGAATAGAGAGAACCCCAAACCTTTACAGTTCCACATCTGATTTCCAGAGTGGATGCCTCATTCAGTGAGGATATGCTGTCATCAAGTTGCAAGATACCTGAATAATTTTGACTTCAACTATGAGCACTTGCAGCCATGAATTTAAAAGACGCTTACTCCTTGGAAGGAAAGTTATGACCAACCTAGATAGCATATTCAAAAGCAGAGACATTACTTTGCCAACAAAGATCCGTCTAGTCAAGGCTATGGTTTTTCCTGTGGTCATGTGTGGATGCGAGAGTTGGACTGTGAAGAAGGCTGAGAGCCAAAGAATTGATGCCTTTGAACTGTGGTGTTGGAGAAGACTCTTGAGAGTCCATTGGACTGCAAGGAGATCCAACCAGTCCATTCTGAAGGAGATCAGCCCTAGGATTTCTTTGGAAGGAATGATGCTAAAGCTGAAACTCCAGTACTTTGGCCACCTCATGCGAAGAGTTGACTCATTGGAAAAGACTCTGATGCTGGGAGGGATTGTGGGCAGGAGGAGAAGGGGACGACAGAGGATGAGATGGCTGGATGGCATCACTGACTCTATGGACATGAGTCTGAGTGAACTCCGGGAGTTGGTGATGGACAGGGAGGCCTGGTGTGCTGTGATTCATGGGGTCGCAAAGAGTCGGACACGACTGAGTGACTGAACTGAACTGAACTGATGAGCACTTGTGTGTTTTTTTTTCCTTTAACAATTTCTAGAAGTAAGGACAATCACAAAGAGTACTTCAGTGGTAGAATGAGGTCTTTTCAAGCATTCTGCTGAGTATGCTGGCTGTTTACCTTGTACATCTGATGGTATTGGAGTTTGAATATTATGTCATTAATCAATGATATCTGAAAACAGCAAAAGAGAAGAGAAATGTGCAGAGGATATCCCTCTGTTTCCATCAAGAAGGAATGCTGCCTCCGGAAGCATCTGATATTGTCTCTGATGGTCTGTTCTAAGCCAACCACTGGCAAAACAAGCAAATTAGACTAAATATGGTTCATTCTCTGAGTTTAGGTTATCATTTAAACACATTGACGCACCTTATTACAACTTATTGGAGTTTTTTTGTTTGTTTGTTTGTTTTAGCAGAGAAGTAGTGGTGATAATCAAAGGGTTTTTTATTTGTCATTCTTGCTCTCCACATATCTGTTAAGAAATCATTGTAAACCAGGGCTATATTACCTGTTTCCTTGTATAAGACTATGCTCTATTTCTTTACCTTATATTTTAATATGACTTTCCCTCTGCCCAATGAAAAAAATGGAGCCCTTCTTTTGAATGGTTTTACTTCAGATTTTTGTATTAAACCTGATAAACAAAAAAAAAAAAAATAAATAAACCTGATAAACACCCATTAAAACTCATTTCTGGACCTACTATGTATTGGTGTACTTAATGCTTTTTATGGTTTTTAATTACCATAACTTCTGACTTTTGTTGATCTGTGTAAAGTGAAAAATAGGAGAAAGAATGTACAAATCACTTATAAAGCATTTTAGGAAAATAAACCCTGCTCTTTAGCCATAGTTGTTTCAACTATTTTCCTTGTGAAAATATTTTGGGAAAACAGGGTTACCAACAGAGCAAGGTCTTTACTGAGAGATTTTTCAACCACCAAAATAACAAAACAAGTGTTGCTTTTATATTAAATTGTGGTTAAGGCTTCAGTCAAACTGGTTTAGCTTCTAATGTCTATCTCATCGCACTAATTGTTTGAAGTTGGGATAAAACACCTAAACTTCCTGGGCCTAAATTTCCTTTGTTGCCCAATAGTAATTAATACTTGCCTCTCTCTCCAAAAGCTATTAGCATCTAATGAGATGATATATATAAAGCAACAAATATAGCTTTGGACTTGCCTATAGTGAATTCTACAATATTGTGTATGATATATTGTTGTTGCGATGTTTTATCCACGTAAGCTAAACATTTTTGCATTTTAACATCTCTGAAATAGAGATGCTTCTTTTACTTAATGATCTCTTACAATAGTTCTTTTTATTTAGTAGTTGTTGATATCATTATCATGGCCTAGCACATGGGTAAATCAAGATGTTATTTCTAGTGTTAAACCTGGACATCTACAACTGCTAGAAGTTTCAGTCAACAAACCACTCAAAGACCATTTGATAAAGAAATATGGGTCCTAGTTGTTATTATCTGAAGATTCTATGTCAGTGTTTCCTGGTAAAATACAGATGTCATCAACACTTCAGAATAAATATCATTATAGTGTAAGAAGATTTGGAGACAATAGTGGAGTACTTTCTTGATTGAACTGAGGACTATACTGTAAGAAAATAATAATTCTGAATCACAAAATACGATTTAGTATGGTTGAACTCTGAATGCAAAGAAGATTTAGGAATACCTTAACCAATGTACTTTTCTTCTATTTTCCTTTGTAAATATACATGAATAATATAATATAAGGCATTACTAAATACATGTAAACTCTTTCAATCAAAATTTTTAAATGTTTTGAAATTTCTAAGTCACAATATTTTAAAATATTTTTAGATTTAAAATGATACCTAGAAAATGACTATTAAATTATTTTGAATACTAATAACTGTCAAAAGCCCTGGAGATACCATGGAGAACAAAATGAAGAATAGAGTCAAGCCCTAGTGGAGCTTACATTCTATTAGGAAACAGACAACAGACAAACATGTGACAGAGTAATTGGAAATTATAAATGTAATAAAGACAACTAAACAGAACATGTAGACAGATACTGATGATATAATGCTGATTTATTTTTCTAATATTTTGCATTAACTGAAGTAGGTGCAGAAGTCATCCATAATATAATGTATAGATAATGATTTATTTCTAGATATGACCCTGTCTTTTCAAGAAGGAGCATGTAATATTGCTAAATATGTGTTTTATTTATTTGTTAGTGTGTGAGTATGTGTGTTTTTGTGTGTCTTTGAGGACTAAATCATTAAATACCAAAGGCTATTGTCAACTATTAGATTTAGCTGTATTGTTAGAAATAAAGAAGTACTCTATATGGGTAAAACATTTACCATAAAGTGTTCATCTGTGTCTTTTATGATGGCATTTTAATAATGTATTAGATAATTATACACCTATGTATTTTATTCACTGTATAACTTATTAAAATGCCATAAACAATATATAGCTTATTATAATAATGTTATTTGTAATAGAGTTTATTATAAAATTTATTTAAGGTGCTCATAAGTTTTATTATTTTGATATATAAAACATAAATAAACAACAATTATCATTTAACATAATTAAAAAATCAAATAAAGATAAAAATAAATTCTTAAATACTAGGTAGAATACAAATTGCAGGTTGTCATGGTAACCCAAAATATCAGAGATGTTGGAATATCTTACAGAATTGGCAAACACAGCTTCAACACATTTACTTCAGAATCTGCCTCATGTAGTGATATTTTATGCCTTTAGCTACAATTTAATTCATGTCTTAACATCTAATGAGTAATATGAATGACTGTCAATGAACCAAATAGTTATTATAGAGAATATATTTTTAAAAGATATGAAATCAAAGTGAATATTGTACGAGTACCATCGATGCAGACTTCCTTGTCATCACACATTAATTAAATAGTTATTTTAAAAATTCTGTCAAAGATTTTCAAACAGAACAACTTATGTTCAGTTCTTACACCTGTATGCTATGTCATTGTGGAATTTCCTGTTTCCATTTCTTTCTCTTCTTGCAGTTGTCAATCAGGGGTATATTTAAAATGTACAAGGGTATATAATTCAAATGTACATTGTAAGACTTTTCCAAATACATAGCCTATTTGAACTAAAACAAAGAAATTATCATGGAATACTGCTTTTTAAAAGACAGTACAGAATATATTAAAAAGCAGAGACATTACTTTCCAGCAAAGGTCCATCTAGTCAAGGCTATGGTTTTTCCAGTGGTCATGTATGGATGTGAGAGTTGGACTGTGAAGAAAGCTGAGTGCCGAAGAATTGATGTTTTTGAACTGTGGTGTTGGAGAAGACTCTTTAGAGTCCCATGGACTGTAAGGAGATCCAACCAGTCCATTCTAAAGGAGATCAGTCCTGGGTGTTCTTTGGAAGGAATGATGTTAAAGCTGAACTCCAATGCTTTGGCCACCTCATGTGAAGAGTTGACTCATTGGAAAAGACTCTGATGCTGGGAGGGATTGTGGGCAGGAGGAGAAGGGGACGACAGAGGATGAGATGGTTGGATGGCATCACCGACCCAATGGACGTGAGTTTGAATGAACTCTGGGAGTTGGTGATGGACAGAGAGGCCTGTCATGCTGCGATTCACGGGGTCACAAAGAGTCGGAGACAACTTAGTGACTGAACTGAACTAAACTGAACAAAATACATAAAATTATTTAATGGTAAATATATTCAAGTATAGTTTTGAGGCTTCAGAGTTAAATAATGGTTCAATTTGGAATTGTTCATATGCCCCTTAATTAATTTAATCTATGTGCATTTTAATTAAAATAGTACTTTTAATGGATAATAAGCATTCCTTTTTCTCATAATCACGAGTTTGTGCTTCTACTATTTGAAAAGCAAAGTCCAAATAGTCAAAATGAATGCCAAATAAATGCAAAATGTTCTTGTTTTTTTTTTTTACTATTTTTTTGTCTCATTAGTCTATGCTTCCTCTGATACCAAAATTCTTTTTAAAATTACTGCATAATTTCAGTATTATTGAAAACTCTCCAGTTGATTCTAGATACATGAAATTTTAAACACACGTAACCAAGACAGGCCTCTGGGGGAGGAAAATGGGCATATCTCCCTCTCAAGGTCTTAAGGGTTGTAACTGCCAAGAAGCTGAGCTCATTGCCCTGGATGAACAGTTCAGTTATTTGCTATATGACAATGTGTTTTCAACAACTTTTTGGGATATTGAGATTGAATGATATTGCATTTTTACAGGAATGGAATTTCATTAACTTTTTTCTCCATCCCCCACATTCACAATCAAATAACAGAGGAAGATATTGAGTCAGTGGTTATAGATTATCTCATTATATTTCATGAGTGCATGTCTCAAAAACATATGGTTCTGATACTCATCACAATTAATTCTTAATAAATACTCTAGTCCTTGGCATTTGCTAATAGCGCCTTTACAAATTGTTTTCTACACATCACTGTTTGCATTTTAATGTTTATTAACTACATTCTTAGGTAATGTCCTAAGGTTTAAACTTCCTATTATTCAAAATGACTAACTTTTTGGCTTCAACCAGCAGAATTGTGCTGCTGGATCTCTCATCTTTATCTACAAATTAGAGAATGGTTGTATCCATCTTAATTTAATATAATTAAAATAAAGAGCAAGGTAAGTTTTCAGGTTTACCAAATTCTCAATAATGTACAGGTTATTAGTTTGGCAGATAATTTGGGGGGAAGAGAAGAGGGAGTTTGTTTTATCTGCATTATCTCCATTCTAGAGAATGTGTTGATAACCCTTTAAAATAATAGCAAAATTGTAGTCTTTATGCTTGAGAGCTTGAACTGAATATAGACATAAATAAATAAACATGATGATAACGAATTGTATGTATAAAAGTGAAGAAAATGATCAGTTTTAAATTCTAATTTTAATAATGATTTTGATGATAATAACATACATAAAAGTATATATAAAATACAGCTTAAAATCTGGACACTATTCTAATAATTTTATACATTTTATCTTATTAAGCCTTCCTGATAATTCCATGATGGTGAGTATCATTGTTAATCCAACTTTACAATTAAAGAAAAACATCAAGAACTAGTTACCTGCTCAAGGTCATGCTGCTTATAAATGTCAAACATAGTATCAGAACCAAGGGAGCCCTGACTTTTTACACTATGTTGACACCTCCTCCTTGTGAATTTCAGTATTATTTTGGCAACCCAGAACCATTATTCTTTATCTGCTCCTTCTTAGACTATTCATTGCTTTTGCCCTCCCACCTTTTGAATATTTGTGAACCAGAGTTTAGTTCTAAAATCTTATGATATTCTCATCTTTCACCTAGTTAACTTATTAATGTTTAAAAAAGCAATGTACTTCAAAGAGAGATTAAGGTAGATTAAGATGTTTCTACTCCATAGAATTTTGTGGCTAATAGAGATATCTTCTTGTTAATGGGACCAAAACTTAAATGAGATTGAGTTCTGTAGTTGTCACTTAAGGAAATCCAGGCCAACACCAACATTTTCATGTTTTTGAATATTTCTATTTTGAACCATGCAATGGCTGTGCTTTGTTTATTATTAGATGCTAAGTTGTTTCAGTTGTGTGTGCCTCTGTGCAACCCTATGGACTATATCCCACCATGCTCATCTGTCCATGGGCTTCTCCAGGCAAGACTACTGGAGTGAGTAGCCATGCCCTCCTTCAGGGGATTTTCCCGACCCAGGGTCTCTAATGTCTCCCTGCATTGGCAGGCAGATTCTTCAACACTAGCACCACCTGAGAAGCCCCTGGAAAGGCAGTAATTGATAATTATAGAATCTGATTTAAAAAAAAATCAAATGTTCTGGATCTTAATCCCAGATAATTTACAAAGGCCTGATATACAAAGGTCTTCCCTTTAGTGTGGGCTTCCCCTGTGGCTCAGCTGGTAAAGAATCCACCTGCGATGCAGGAGACCTGGGTTCAATCCCTGGGTTGGGAAGATCCCCTGGAGAAGGGAAAGGCTACCCACTCCAGTATTTTGGCCTGGAGAAATCCTTGGACTGTATAGTCCATGGTGCCACAGTCAGACAAGACTAAGAGACTTTGACTTCACTCCATTTACTGTATCATAGTTATGCCTGATGGCAAGCTGTTTTCCAAGCCAGAAGAAACTTATTCCATGGGGAAAAATCATTTTCCAAAAAAGCATAAAACAATAAAAAAGTAATTTTATAACATATCACCTTTATCAGACAGATAGAGGACTAACTGCTACTGCTGCTTAGTCATTTAGCTCACCAGGCTCCTAATTCTTCCTAAATATTTTCCTTTGATGAATGTGGTTAAATTGTGTATAACAATTTTAAGAACGAAAATGATGCATTTTCATTCTTTGATTTAGAGTAGTTATCATCTACCTCTCCTCTCCAACACATGCTCCACTTTCCTTTTCAAAAGACAGTAAGGAATAGAAGTCTGGATCTAAATATATTAGATTATAGAGTGGTATTTCTATTTTAAAAAAGTCAATAATTTCTTAAACTCACACATAAGGGTATATATCAGAGAAGGCAATGGCACCCCACTCCAGTACTCTTGCCTGGAAAATCCCATAGACAGAGGAGCCTGGTGGGCTGCAGTCCATGGGGCTGCTAAGAGTCAGACATGACTGAGCAACTTCACTTTCACTTTTCACTTTCATGCATTGGAGAAGGAAATGGCAACCCACTCCAGTGTTCTTGCCTGAAGAATCCCAGGGACGGGGGAGCCTAGTGGGCTGCCATCTATGGGGTCGCACAGAGTTGGACACGACTGAAGCAACTTAGCAAGGGTATATATAACATCCTCTTTATTAGATGCATAATGTGTTTTAAAAAATAGGATACTACTAGAATAGTTCCCACAGAAAAAAATGAAGCTTTGTATATAAGTTTATAAATACATAAAATGGATGTTTTTGTGTTTGCTTGTGTGTGTGTAGATGTGAAAATAAGTAAATGTATTAATATATACACATAGTTAAGTATTAAGTGATATTCCAGAAGGTACATTATTACCTATACTTTTGAGACATAATGTCTGTACAAATACACTAAGAACTATTTTTTAAAAGACATTGGTTTGCTGTGAGAGTTGCTAATTATACAGACATTACCTCATATATACGTACACTGGTGTCACAATTTCTCTGAGATGTTTCTATATTCTGAAAGCTACATATTAAATACTATGTTCCAAAAAAAAAAAAAAAAAGACATTGGTTAATGGATAAAGCCTCTAAATATGGAAAGAAAGTTTAATGACTTGCTTACTTTGACCTCTTATATTATAGAGGGCTGCTGCATGGTGTTAGATATAGATGTAGTATCATCCATTATATCAGGCCACAGACACATAGGTCGTATTTCCATTACTAAATATTCCCAGCAAGCCTTCACCTTTCCAGAAAATTATGTTGTCATTATAATTCTCAACTACAAGCAAATATTAAGAGTTTACTTCTTCATGTGCATTGCTAACTGCAGAATAATTAGTTGAAATTAGTTGAAATAATTAGTTGAAAGGTTTTGTGTTTTACATAAACAGAGTCCATGATCTTTACAGTTTCATGTATTATAGACACAATCATACAACAACCTTAGGAAATAAAGATGGTGGTTAGTTGCTATGATGTGTACAACTTTTGCAACCCCATGGACTGTAGTTCACCAGGCTCCTCTGTCTATGGGATTCTCCAGGCAAGAATACCAGAGTGAGTTGCCATTTCCTTCTCCAGGGGATCTTCCTGACCCAGGAATCAAACCTGGGTCTCCTGCATTGCAGGCAGATTATTTAGGGACTGAGCTACTAGAAAATAAAGATAGGAAACATCAACTGAAAGCAAGTATTTAAATATGTGATCAGATCAGATCAGTCGCTCAGCCGTGTCCGACTCTTTGCGACCCCATAAATCGCAGCACGACAGGCCTCCCTGTCCATCACCAACTCCCGGAGTTCACTCAGACTCACATCCATCGAGTCAGTGATGCCATCCAGCCATCTCATCCTCTGTCCTCCCCTTCTCCTCTTGCCCCCAATCCCTCCCAGCATCAGAGTCTTTTCCAATGAGTCAACTCTTTGCATGAGATGGACAAAGTACTGGAGTTTCAGCTTTAGCATCATTCCTTCCAAAGAAATCCCAGGGCTGATCTCCTTCAGAATGGACTGGTTGGATCTCCTTGCAGTCCAAGGGACTCTCAAGAGTCTTCTCCAACACCACAGTTCAAAAGCATCAATTCTTCGGCACTCAAGCCTTCTTCACAGTCTAACTCTCATATCCATACATGACCACAGGAAAAACCATAGCCTTGACTAGACGAACCTTTGTTGGCAAAGTAATGTCTCTGCTTTTGAATATGCTGTCTAGGTTGGTCATAACTTTCCTTCCAAGGAGTAAGCGTCTTTTAATTTCATGGCTGAAGTCACCATCTGTAGTGATTTTGGAGCCCAGAAAAATAGTCTGACACTGTTTCCCCATCTATTTCCCATGAAGTGATGGGACCGGATGCCATGATAGACCAACATAAAACAAATATTCACATGTGTGTGTGCTAAGTTGCTTCAGTTGTGTCCGACTCTTTGTGATGCTAAGGACTATATAGCCCACCAGGCTCCTCTGTCCATAAGGTTCTCCAAGCAAGAATATTGGAGTGGGTTTCCATTCTCTCTGCAGGGGATCTTCCCAACCTAGGGGCTGAACCCACTGCTCTTATGTCTCCTTGTGTTGGCAGACAGGTTGTTTACCACTAGTGCCACTTGTGAAACCCCAAAGAGATTTGAAAGATTTGGTAAAGTGAGTTGGAATTAGACACACAAATTAAAAGAAGGAAGGGAGATTGATTTGGAAATGGATCAAGCATCTACTTTGATTATGTGATTTAAAGGATTTTTCAAGCACTATTTCTTCCATGATTTGATGAAATTACCAACAAAAATAATATCAGTATTCAGTAATTCTTGTTAGTCCACTGAAGAACTTCCTTCTAATTCAACTATAATCTTGTGTATATGTTTTAAATTTTTATTAGTTAGTACTCAGCAACCTAGTCAGTCACTTATAAGGGTTATGGTGCATTTTATGTTGATCTGGTAAATAAAGGACATGGGGCAATGCCAAAAAATTTTTTTGGAAGGAAAACCATCAAAACAGGAAGTGAAAAATACCTTATTAAAGGAAAATATCAAATGAAAAAATGTACATGGAAAAGAAAAAATTATATAAATATGTATATATTCTTCCTGTGTCAAATGTTTACTCTAAACAAGCTATGCAGATCCTCAGATACTTTTTAAGAATAAAGAAAACAGGCAAAAGTTTTGGTAAATAATTGATCCAAGCCCTGAGAAGACATTAATGAAAATGTGGAAATCAGGAAGAAACTAGAACACAGAAAATGTCAAATATACTTCCTTTATTTTATTTTTTCCTCCAAATTTTTCTTAAGTGCATGTTATGTGCTAACATCAGTATGAAAATAAATAATAACCTAGGAAGAGCTGCTCAAGGAAATCACAGTCTATATTCAATACTAACAGTGGTTAAGTATTATTAATATTTGTAAATATCATGGAACCCTACAAGAAGGAAGAAGACTGCAAAGTGAAGAGCCTTGAGAAGAAGCTTGGCCTTGAGATTTGAAAGATGCCTAGTAGGTAACTAGGTGGAAATGATAGAGAAAAAGATAAAGATGAAAAAAATTGATAAAAAGTTTTGAAAGAAAAAAAAATAAGAGAATGAAATAGCTAAATCATTCAACAAATATTTATTAAAGACCTACCATGTGTCAATTATGAGACATGCCCAACCCTGGGGAAAAAATCAAGGGCAAATACTTGATTTAGGGGGAAACACCAGTAGAGGTGGGGCAGTGATATTGAGAAAAGAGAGCTAATTAAGCTTCTTTACTAGATCGACTATCACAGCAATTTAACTCTGAGAAACACTATGATTTTTATGAAAAGAGTTAAACTGTGTTCCAGTATTTGGTACAAGAGGATTTAGGTTCAAATGGTCAAAATTAGATATAATTTTTCATAAAAAATACAAATTTTCTTTTTTGTTAGGTAGTCAGGAATGAGCAGGTTTTGTTTTGATTACCCTCCAAAAGGTAAAAAAAATGGTCAGCTTAGCTTCACAGGGGACTCTGTATTTTCTTCTGTTGCCCAGATTCCTGGGTATCATGGCACTTCTTTCTGTCACAAGCCACCATGATTATACTCTGACTTCAGTGAGGCAGTTAGCTTAGAAGTAAAGGCTACACTTTCCTTTCTACTTTGTTCCTAGTCTGGCTGAGGTTATTTTGGCTTCACTTTCAAAATATCTTCATGCCTCTTCTGTAATTTGGGAAGGAAAATGGACACAGTTTGAGAAAATTGGAATCTTATTTTGGAGGTTGATCTTACGTCATAGGAGAAATTGGAATATTTCTCTGAGTGCATACAAGAAAATGTTAAAGGATTTTTGGACACTGAATCTTGGTCTAGTGCTTATGTGGGTCTCCTTCGTATTTCATGTTTTCCTTATGAAGAAACATCAATTAGAATACTCTTTTGTTCTATCTCTAGCCTCTCAATCACTCCTTACAAGGAAAATGATTTATCATATTGGTAATTTAGGCTCAGGATTTGGATGTGCATGAGTGAAAGTCACTCAGACATGTCCAACTCTTTGCAGCCCCATGGACTATATAGTCCATGGAATTCTCCAGGCCAGAATACTGGAGTGGGTAGCCTTTCCCTTCTCCATGGGATCTTCTCAACCCAGGGATTGAACCCAGGTCTCCCTCATGCAGGCGGGTTCTTTAACAGCTGAACCACCAGTGAAGCCCTGGCTGTGCATAGCTCAACCTATTTTTTATTTTTTCCCTTTCACTCAGTTATGTCTGCCTAGGGATAACACATAATTCTTGGTCTTATAGTTAATAAAGAAGTAAATGTCCCACTTCTCTAGATGTGTCTGTCATCATCCATGGTTACCTCTAGCCAGGTACATATGTTCTCATTACTGTACCATGAAGCTCACTGATATCATAGTTTAGCAAAACATGCTTTAGTTCTGTGTTTTCCATAATAAAGCTACCATTTGCATTTACTTTTCCTGAATCCTAGGTCTATTTGGAAATTGGTTCCAAATGTGATGGGGAATAGAGATGACATTTATCCAGCTGTCTCCAACCCCAACTGTAGATGGTATCAGAAAAGACTTATTGAGTTTCACTTATAAGAATCTCAGCTCACCTGGTTCTGATCTGGGAAAATGGTTTAATTGCTAATTTGGTTGAAGTTAATTTAGGAAAGGAGGGGGAAGAACACTAAGACTTCAAAGGATCCTTCTTTGATTCAAGTCAATTGAATTAAGGTATTAAAAAAATGAGTAAAATAGAAATTATTGGCAAATCAGTTGTCCTAACCCATCAAGTTCAATAAATATAAGCCTTGTCTCTCCTATAGCATACTACGAGCAATCTCCCTTATTCTAAAATCATGACCAGGAGCTATGGCACCACTATCAACTGATTGGTTGGTTGGACTTGTCTAGAAATCTTGTTTTGTTGTTGTTGTTTGTTTCTTTAATTTGATGTCTGGCATCAAAAAAGCTTTATATTCCACTCATTTGGGAGCCATTTCCCCTTTAAATACCCAAGGCCAAGTTTTTGAACATGTAATTTTAGATAGGTGGGAGTAAAGGGTTATCACCTTGACAACTTTGGGCACTGTGCTGGGTGCATACTTGAACAGAACGGCTCTGCCTAGCTTTTCATTTGGCTTCTTCTTAGTCCTATTTGTATTTCATATTTGAATAGGTGATTTAGAGAATAGTGAAGTTGCTCAGTTGTGTCTGACTCTTTGCGACCCCATGGACAGTAGCCAACCAGGCTCCTCTGTCCATGGGATTTTCCAGGCAAGAATACTGGAGTGGGTTGCCATTTCCTTCTCCAGGGGATCTTCCAAAACCAGGGAACGAACCCTGGTCTCCTGCATTGTAGGCAGATGCTTTACTGTCTGAGCCACCAGGGAAGTCGATTTAGAGAATGGGATAGGTAAATCAGCTATAACTAAAGAAGTAATTTTACAACTATTTAGGTGTTCCTACATATAAAATGTTTTCAGTGTTACATTTGAACCTCAAAACACTGTTGTGAGTTAAGGAGGACGTGGTCTATTTTATCAGTTTTGCAGATGAGGTTTTGGCATGTTGAATCAAACATACCTGATTTCAAATTTGGCCTTCATAACTTATCAGCAGTATGAATTTCCATGAAGTCCTCAGTATTTTTATTTATAAAATGTTTTGAACAGTTAAATTCAGTATAAGAGTTAAAGCTATTATCCCGGTCTAGTAATTAAGAAATAGTAGTTACTTTATTTTAAATTTAAAGCCAACATTCTCTCACTCTATGAATTTGAACACTAAATCTCAATCATTCAAATATTTTAGAAATTGTATATTGAACAGTGTATTCATAAATATTCATGCAATTTAACTTTTAAACTCTAAGCCATAGGTTTTGGCACAAACTCTATTCCCTATGTAATGACAAAGATATGCCAGCTCCATTCATTAAATATAGTTAGGTAAGGCAGAAAGGGGAAATGGCACCAATAAATAATTCCATGTAATTTCTGTGAACCACAGATGTTTAAGTCAAGCTATATTAATAATTTAATAATTCATAGTAGATTAATTTATTGTGGGTTACCACCTTTAGCACTTTTATAAATCAAAGTGTTAAAATTGTGTTTAATAAATCATTTTAATTCTCTGAGAAAATGTAAGAAATTTAGCTGTCATATTAACCTATATTGCAAATCCACAAAGGAAATTTTTATGAAATTTAACCCACTAAATATAATGAGAAATTTCATACATTGAAATACAGACAGCCTTTCAAAATATTTGTACAGTGTTATTAGATAATATATTTAAAACAAATGTCATCTTTTCTACTTTATCAATCTGACTGGGTTTGTCCAGATATTGGTCAAAAGAAGAATCTGGGTCCACAATTTTATCCCAACCTACTGCTCCTGCCAAATTTTAGTTGTTTTCTTTAGAGATCTCTGTTGAGTTACATATTTCTTAACAACCTTCTTTCTTTTTTTCTTTATATTCTCTTCTCTCACATTTTATGATTGCAGTTTTCATATTATCTTTGAAAAAAAATAAGAGCAGATTATTCAGAATGAACTTGTAATCAAGTAAGTTAATTATTCATGTTTGACCCTGAGTAAAAGCAAATCTAAAAACTAGAAATGCTGTTAAATAATTGACGTCTTATTTTAAGTGACATTTTCAAACTGTGATTGTTAATTTTGATGGAAATTTCAATTTAATCCCCTCTAAGATAGTAGCTTCCCCAGTGGCTCAGAGGTAAAGAATCCACCTGCCAATGCAGGAGATGCAGGAGACACAGTTTCAATCACTGAGCGGGGAATATCCCCTGGAGAAGGAAATGGCAACCCACTCCAGTATTCTTGCTTGGAACATTCCATAGGTAGAGGAGCCTTGCTGGCTACAGACCAGACACAGAGTCGGACATGACTGAACACACACACACACACACACACAAACAGTAGGAAGTTATTTCTTATTTCTCCCTCATAAATTTTTTTTTGACCATATAACCTTTATTCAGAGGTCCTATTTTAATTGCCAAGAATTTAACAAAAGTGTCAAAAAACAATGCCTTCATAAATTTTTAAAATTATTTTTTAAATATATGGTTGACTAGCTTTATCTATGTCACCCTTCATCTCTGCTCTTCTCTTCCTCTGTTATAGAATGAATTGTGTCTTTCTAAAATTCATATGATTTCATATGATGTTGTAATCCCCAAAGTGATTGCATTCCTAGATAAGACTGTTATGAGGTAACTCAGTTCAGTTCAGATCAGTCGCTCAGTCGTGTCCGACTCCTTGCGACTCCATAAATCGCAGCATGCCAGGCCTCCCTGTCCATCACCAACTCCCGGAGTTCACTCAGACTCACACCCATCGAGTCAGTGATGCCATCCAGCCATCTCATCCTCTGTCATCCCCTTATCCTCCTGCCCCCAATCCCTCCCAGCATCAGAGTCTTTTCTAATGAGTCAACTCTTTGCATGAGGTGGCCAAAGTACTGGAGTTTCAGCTTTAGCATCATTCAAAGAAATCCCAGGGCTGATCTCCTTCAGAATGGACTGGTTGGATCTCCTTGCAGTCCAAGGGACTCTCAAGAGTCTACTCCAACACCACAGTTCAAAAGCATCAATTCTTTGGTGCTCAGCCTTCTTCACAGTCCAACTCTCACATCCATACATGACCACAGGAAAAACCATAGCCTTGACTAGATGAACCTTTGTTGGCAAAGTAATGTCTCTGCTTTTGAATATGCTATCTAGGTTGGTCATAACTTTCCTTCCAAGGAGTAAACGTCTTTTAATTTCATGGCTGCAGTCACCATCTGCAGTGATTTTGGAGCCCCAAAAATAAAGTCTGACACTGTTTCCACTGTTTCCCCATCTATTTCCCATGAAGTGGTGGGACCAGATGCCATGATCTTCGTTCTCTGAATGTTGAGCTTTAAGCCGACTTTTTCACTCTCCACTTTCACTTTCATCAAGAGGCTTTTTAGTTCCTCTTCACTTTCTTCCATAAGGGTGGTGTCATCTGCATATCTGAGATTATTGATATTTCTCCGGGAAATCTTGATTCCAGCTTGTGCTTCTTCCAGCCCAGCATTTCTCATGATGTACTCTGCATAGAAGTTAAATAAGCAGGGTGACAATACACAGCCTTGACGTACTCCTTTTCCTATTTGGAACCAGTCTGTTGTTCCATGTCCAGTTCTAACTGTTGCCTCCTGACCTGCATACAAATTTCTCAAGAGGCAGATCATGTGGTCTGGTATTCCCATCTCTTTCAGAATTTTCCACAGTTTATTGTGTTCCACACAGTCAAAGTCTTTGGCATAGCCAATAAAGTAGAAATAGATGTTTTTATGGAACTTTCTTGCTTTTTCCATGATCCAGCAGATGTTGGCAATTTGATCTCTGGTTCCTCTGCCTTTTCTAAAACCAGCTTGAACATCAGGAAGTTCACAGTTCACATATTGCTGAAGCCTGGCTTGGAAAATTTTGAGCATTACTTTACTAGCATGTGAGATGAGTGAAATTGTTTGGTAGTTTCAGCATTCTTTGGCATTGCCTTTCTTTGGGATTGGAATGAAAACTGACCTTTTCCAGTCCTGTGGCCACTGCTGAGTTTTCCAAATTTGCTGGCATATTTAGTGCAGTACTTACACAGCATCATCTTTCAGGATTTGAAAGAGCTCAACTGGAATTCCATCACCTCCACTAGCTTTGTTTGTAGTGATGCTTTCTAAGGCCCATTTGACTTCACATTCCAGGATGTCTGGCTCTAGGTGAGTGATCACACCATCGTGATTATCTGGGTCATGAAGATCCTTTTTGTACAGTTCTTCTGTGTATTCTTGCCACCTCTTCTTAATATCTTCTGCTTCTGTTAGGTCCATACCATTTCTGTCCTTTATCGAGCCCATCTTTGCATGAAATGTTCCCTTGGTATCTCTAGTTTTCTTGAAGAGATCTCTAGACTTTCCCATTCTGTTGTTTTCCTGTATTTCTTTGCATTGATTGCTGAAGAAGGCTTTCTTATCTCTTCTTGCTATTCTTTGGAACTCTGCATTCCGATGCTTATCTTTCCTTTTCTCCTTTGCTTTAGGTAATTAGTTAAATTAACTAAATTAGGTAATTAGTTAAATTAATTCATTAGGGTAGGAACATAATACCACAAGACTTGTATCTTTATAAAAAGAAGAAAATATACCTAGTCTTTCTCTCTATGCATACACAAAGAAGCCATGTGACAACAGAGAGAAGGTGACCATCTACAAGGCAGAAAGAAAAGTCTAGCAGAAACCAATCTGTTAGCACCTTGATATGGGAATCCTAGCCTCCAGAACTGTAAGAAAGTAAGTGTCTGTTGTTTAAGTCACACAGGCCATGATATCTTGTTATAGCAGCTTGAACAGGCTAATAAACCATCCTAAACAATTTCTACCACTCTTCCATATTTCTTTGTAAATCTTACAGTATTCAGAAGCCCTTTATATCCCATCCGTTTTCATCAATACTACATTAGTAGACTAGGTGCATGTTTATCTGTTCTATCTCATCTGTTTTGAATTTCTGCTGCTTCTGACTAGATTAGAAGGATCTTGTATTTAGAGACTGTTTTCCATCAATTCAACATCCTTAAGACAGGGATTGTAGGATATAGGAAGTATTTGTTGAAGTATGTTTTGGGAGACAGAGCATAGTACTGGGTTAGTTTATGCCAACCCAATACATGGAAGGCAAGCTACTATAACGTTGTCGAATAATTTTATATGTTTAATTTAATTTGAATTGAAAATTGAATGTGCTGTCTTATATAATAAAACTGTGGGGTTTTTTTCAATGAAGAAATAAATATTAATGAGAGCATAAATTATATAATGATATAGAAACTCAGTGGATATTTAGCAGGCTAAAATAATGATTATGATCTCTATGCAACATTATAGAAAACTATAGTAAAATGTGTGTGAATTGTACGTAACAGAATGGGAAATTATAACAAAATATACAATGGAAAAGACAGGAGATGGATTTGCTCAGGTACTATGATTACAAGTGTTTATAGATTGAAGCATATGAGAACATTTAGAAATTAATAGTTATAAAAGTTTATGTCAATGAATATTTTCTCCATTTTCCAAGCATCCCATTATTTATTATTTTGACAATTAAAATATAGAGTGTGTTTAAAAACACAAAGAAGCACATGAATAGCATAGATCTATGCAGTGGAAAAGTACATGTTAAAAGGGCAAAATAGCATGGCAGCTAGACACAAAGGCATGGTCAGATATGCAAGTGTAAATATCATGTTTAACACTTAACTAGCTTGGGCGATCTTGAAAAAGTGCTTTATATGCTCAGAGGCCTAGTTTCTTTGTCTTTCAAATGAGAAATAATATTAACATAGTGTCTACCAAAGTACTGAGAAGAATGCTGGAATATCATGAGTGCTCTTAAAAGCTAACTAATGATTTCCAATAGAAAGTAAGCACTGTGAGACTGAGGACCTCTTTAATTCACCGATATAGGTTAGTGCCTGTCATTTGATAATTTCATAATAAACATTATTTATGGATAAATGAATAAAACGGAGAATATAGTGAAGACAGTAGAAAAGACTTCATAGGAAGTCATTTAAAATTTAAAGAAAAGAAAATCTTTTAAGTTTAAAGAAAAGAAAAACAGTATAATATGCATGTGCATTGTGTATACTGTTGTTTAGTTGCTAAGTCACGTCCAACTCTTTTGTGACCTCATGAACTGTAGCCCACCAGGCTCCCATATCCATGGGATTTTCCAGGCAAGAATACTGGAGTGAGTTGCGATTTCCTTCTCCAGGGGATCTTTTCAACCCAAGAGTCAAACCCAAGTCTCCTGCATTGACAGGTAGATTCTTTATCTCTGAGCCACTAGGGAAGCCCCTTATTGTATATATACACATGTATGTGTGTGTGTGTGTGTGTGTGTGTGTATAAACATATATATAAAATATTTCATTATTTGGATGATATCTGAAAGGTAACTAAAATAACAGTTAAAACAGCTTTTTTACTGTGTAAATTATTTCCTGAGTAAAATAGATAACTTTTTTCCAGAAGCTGCTTTGACCCATAGTAGTAGTAGTAGTGTTTTTAGTCGCTCAGTTGTGTCTGACTCTTTGCGACCCCACTGACTGTAGCCCGCCAGGGTCCTCTGTCCATGGGATTCTCCAGGTAAGAATACTGGAGCGGTTGCCATTCCCTTCTCCAGAGGCTCTTCCCTACCCTGGGATCAAACCTAGGTCTCCTGTATTGCAGGCACATTCCTTACTGTTTTTTTGAGCTACATGGGAGACTTTGACCCTGTACCTTGTAGTCATTTACTGTCTCTGTTCAAAATTATTTCCTTGTAGTGAGTTAGCTCATTCTCTAGTAGAATCAGCCACGGTACATAAGCAAAATAAAGTTACTGTAAAAATGATGAATACCATTTAATAAGATCATTTAAAAATTTTGAAAGAGAGTAAAGCAGAGACTGACTAAAGCTTAGAATGCCCTTACTGAAAATTCTGTATTCCCTACTTTCAGAATTCCTCTTCCTAGATCTGCTTAGTGATGTCACTGAAATTCACTGATGCCTCCCCACATACTTTTTTTCCCCCCAACCTCAGACTATATTAAATTTGCAGTTTACTGTCTTAAAAACACACTTGGAATGCATCCCAGTGTATTGATTATCTCTCAGATTTAAATTGAAAAATATAACTGACTTGGAAGGCAATAAACCACAAGGTGGGCAGTTTTCTCTATCACTTTTTCTATCAGTAGCACAGTAGCTCTCTAAACATTTTCAGGATAAAAGGATATTTGAGTGAGCCACTCAGAGAAGTGATAATAAACTTCCTTCCCACCCATACAGGGGAGTGTAATACCAATTTAGATGTGTTCCAGAAGATGAACCAACTTACTTGTTCTTTGCTTAAGAAATGTGAATGAAATGAGTCAGTCTCTCTACAGTGACCCCCACCTATATGAATATATTTGTTCATTTATTTATTTAAAATATTTGTAATTCATATATATGAATATATATTATGAATTATATATATATATGAATTTATATATAAATATATATGTAATGCACTCACCAAGCATTTTTTTCTATATCAAAGGGCTGTGGAATTTGCCTTCTAGGAGGTTACATTCTAATCGGCAGAGAGACACTCTTGAAAAAAAATTAAGTAAGGTAATTTCAGAACACACACAAAAGTTAGTAAAGAGGAAATAATGGGACAGGGGCATAGAGTGAAGAAGTCTGAACGGTTTCTTTGGAATAAGTGTTCTAAATGGCTTCTCTTAGGGTGTGACTAGTGCCTTGAATTCAAGAAAAAGGAAAAGAAAGAAAAGGAAAGAAAGAAGAGAGAGAGAAGAGAGAGAGAAAGGGAGAAAGAAAGAGAAAAAGAAGACAAAAATGTTAGTGGGATTGAAGAAAACAATGAACAGCTTTATGGGGTAAGGATGAGGGATAATGTGGGTTCAAATTGGCCATGAAAAAATACTTTAGGTTTTCTTCTAATTGCAGTTGATAGCCAGTGGAGTATTTTTTCCAGTGCAAAGATATCATCTGATAGATAATTTCTAAAACATTTTACACACACACTAATACTGTACCTGTGTCTCATGAAAAATTTAACCTAGTATCTGAGTAGATATGGGACACCATCTCTTAGTTATTGTCTCTATAACTGGGATAGAACTATCAGTTACTGTCTAGGATTATTTAACATGTTTGGCAGAACAGATTATAGATTGAGCTGAAAAATTAATGTGAGTTTTTTCTTCTTAAAACATTCTATTAAAATGTAATGAATTGATAATGTAATTCATTGGCTTCTGAGTTAGATGCTATTAAAATTAGAGATGTATGTAAAATACAAAGGATTCCTGCTAGTTTTATATATTACACTGCTTGCTTCATTTCCTTCACTATGTTATAAGAGAAATTACTTAAAAATACTATTTTAGTCACAAAAGCATAGTTTGCATTACTGCCAGTAATTATAACTAGATTTTTAATCTGTCTTTGATGAATCAACTTTACACCAACATTTTTTAAACTCTTGATTTTGTAAAAAAACAAAAACAAAAACATATGAGCAAAATGCAACCGAAATTTATTGTTATTCCCAAAGTATTAAACAATCTAGCCACACTTTGCTCAAAGAAAACATCAAGTGTCTATGTATATTTTATTTACTACAAATATAAAAATTTCATGTACACCAGAGACAGAATAGAAGGTGGCTCTTCAATTTACAGAAATATACTAGTGAATATTTGGAAATATATTTATTAATTGGACTATTGTATTGTTCAGTACATATTTTAATTTTTCAAGAAAATTAAATTTTGTATCAATTCTAATAGGGTGCTCTTATCATGTTCAATTTCCTGTTGAAAAAGAATGAGTATCAGGAAGGCTCACCCAGGTTATCTCAGATGGTAAATAGGGTAGGAGTAGATCTGAGCTCAAGTCAATCAAATCACACCTCCGTCCTCCCCAATTTAAACCATGATCTGGTGATTCAGTGGTAAAGAACCCACCTGCCAGTGCAGAAGGTGTGGGTTCAGTTCCTGGGTTGTGAAGATCTCCTGGAGAAGAAAATGCAACCCACTCCAGTATTCTTGCTGGGAAATCCCACAGACAGAGGAACCTGGCTGGCTACAGTCCATGGCTACAGTCTAATCCAAAAGATTTGGAGATGACAAAACAACTTTCAAAACATACTTCAGGATTCAGGAATATAATATGAATTTATTTTATTATGCAGCTTACTCTGGAAAGAATAAAAGCAAATAAAATTATGAGAAAGAGGAAATAAATTATACATATATTGCTTTTTAATTTTTTTACTACTTTATATCATTCCACTCTTCATCTTATTTTCTACTACTCTTTTTTTTCTTAATGGCTTAAGTCTTTCTTATGTCTCTTCTTCATGTCCTGTATTTTCTACTGTGCTTTATTTCTTTGTGGCATAAGTCTTTTTTCTTTGATCTATAATCTTATGGTACTTTGTAAATATATCTTGACTATTCAAGGGAATAGTATGTAGTATACAACCTAGAATAACAAACTTAATGGGACTCCTCAATCTATAATTTCATACAGATATTTGATCATTTTTAAGCTTATAGGCAAAATTTTCATATTTGCAAACATGCAGATACCAAACACAAAATGATAAAATTTGGATTATTTTTTAATCTTCAAAGCTATGGAAATAAGCCAGAAGCAAAGTGCTTATAATTGTTGGCATGTCAAAGAGAAAGTTATGCAGTTTACACAGCCTCAGAGCATCTCTTATCTGAATATGAACTAAAAACATTTTTTAAAAGATCCTGGACACATTAATTGAATCATGAATCCTTCTAAAAGGAAATGAATCTATAGATGACTATTACAAGAAACTGTGTAAGAATACATAGTAAAATATTTATTCAATTTCATAAAAGGAAAAATACCATTTCTGTTCTACCATAAGGCATTCAAATAGCAATAATCTGGGTAGAAAGAATAAAAGAAGAAAATGAAATAAGTAGAAAAAAGGCTTGCAGTTTTCCTAGAAGCAGTACCTGTTTTTGACAATTGTTAAATACAATTGTCCACGCCTGTTCTTCAGAGGGGGGCTTCCCTGGTGGCTCAGGTGGTAAAGAATCTGCCTGCAATGCAGGAGACCTGGGTTCAATCCCTGGGTTAAGAAGATACCATGGAGAAGGAAATGACAACCCACTCCAGTGTTCTTGCCTGGAGAACTTCATGGACAGAGGAGCCTGGCAAGTACAGCCCATGGGATCACAAAGAGTCAGACACGACTGAGAAACTATAAACAATGTGCAATTATATATTGTAAATTTAATAATCTGAAAAACACCTAACAACTAAACTGGAATATAAATGAAATTCAGGACACTTGTGAGAAATTATCAAAAACTGACTAAAATATATTATAGCACCTCCTATCAGGAGATGAAATTTACGCCTCAGATCCTTGAATTTGGACTTGCCTGTGACTTGCTTTGACAAAGACAATCTGACAGAAGTACTGTGGGTATTTTCAACTCTGGATCAAAGACATCTTGCAGCTGCTGTTCTTGCTTGAAAACAAGCATAAGCTAGATTGTCAAATAATGAGAAACATGTGGTCCAGTTGCTCCTGTCACACCCACTTCCAACGAGCCAACCCCTAGAAGAGGAACTGGCTAACTTAGTACGTGGCTGGAAATGCCTGAGAAAGTCCAGGAGCACCAGTAGAACAGTTGTTTAGCTGAGTACAGTCTAGATAATCAACCTACAGAGCACTCAGCTAAGGAAGTGGTTCTCTCTTTAAGCTGTTAGGTTTCCAAGTGGTTCCTTCACGTAACACAAAATAACCGATACAATAGCAACAAATAGGAATTGCACAAGATTATTTCAATAAGTTTTCCCTAAAAACTTAAATATCAAATAATATCTAGGTACTAATTTCACTAGCCATAGCCTCTGCCAGAATGTTGCTTTCTTCTCTCGTCGAGAAATGAGAGACCCAGAGCTGTGGTTGCTTCTTTAGTATGGGGTGGGTGAGAGTATGTTAGCCGGCTCCTTGACCTTGTCCTCTGTCATCCACTTTTGAAGGTGGCTGACTCATCTGAAGGTGGGATTCTGTTCTGTTCCTATTGATTATTTCCTCCAGGGTAGAAACTTTGAACCTATGGTGATATGTGATCGGAATTTTTTGACATAATTTGGCCTAGTGAAGGACATGTTACCATGGTCTGTTAAATATATATAAAATGTAAAAAAGCCCAACTTATTAACACACATGCTGTGCTATACAAAGTTGCTTCAGTCATGTCTGACTCTGCAACCCTAAGGACTGTAACTCACCAGGTTCCTTTGTCCATGGGATTCTCCAAGAAAGAATACTGGAGTGGGTCACCATTCTCTTCTCCAAGGGATCTTCCCAACCCAGGGATCAAACCCACGTCTCTCAAGTCTCCTACATTGTCAGATCTGTTCTTTACTACTAGTACCACCTGGGAAGCCCCATTAACACACAGGGATTTTATATAGACAATTAGGTAAAGATTGATCTTTTAACTTCAAAAAGGAAACAAGGAGCTGTTGGAGGTCATGGAGAGGATGTGACTTCATGAGTTGGGCCCACCAGTCAGAGGCCCCTCACCTCCTCCCTTGCCCTTTGAATGGGAGGTTTGATCATCTTTCCACAGCTGGAGCCATTTTCAAGGACACAGCCTTGAGATAGCAATGTGTTGCTGAGACCGTCTGGTCAGTACTAGTGACTGAATCCTGTTAAGGCCTAAATATAAACTTTTAAGGTTCTGGTGGGCAGGTGTAAAGATCTGTTCATCTTGCAACCACCCAAAACATGCCTCAGATGTGAGTTACCTTCATGTATGGTGACCAGTTTGTGAACCGATGAACAAGTTCATTTCTCTAATGTGTCTTATTAACAGAACACATAGATTGCTACTTCCACGTACCTTAGAAGATAAGGAAAGAAAATAAAGGATAAAGTTCTCCTGACTTGAATCTGTGATACTTGTAGAGGAGAGATTGGTCACTGGTTGGTAATATGTTCATGAGTGCAGAAATTCAGCTTTGCTACTTTGGACAGAGCCAGCAATTTCATTAGGGGCTTTCAGGATGGATGACTGCTGTGAACTGATAAGAAAGTATCACCCATTTCCATAATGTTTCAAGAGACATGGCCTGAAGGCTTATGTTTTTCAGTGGCAAAGTGGGTTGATGAACTTTTGTTTTTTTTTTAATTTTTTTCAAGGCAGTGGGTCTCAAAATGGGCTATTTCTCCCTTGGGACATTTGCTAAGATCTGGAAAGATTTTTGTCATACTAGGGTTGCAGTGCTATTGGTGCCTAGTTCAAGATGCTGCTGGTGGTGGTGGTGGTTTAGTTGCTAAGTTTGACTCTTGCAACCAAAGTGTCTGACTCTTTGCAACCCCATGGACTGTAGCCCACTAGGATCCTCTGTCCATGGGATTTCTCAAACAAGAATACTGGAGTGGGTTGCCATTTTATTCTCCAGGAGATCTTCCTGACCCAGGGCTCAAACCTGTGTCTTTTGTGTCTCCTACATTGGCAGGCAAATTCTTTATCACTGAGCCACCAGGATGCTTGAAAGATATGCTAAGTATCCTAAAATGTACAAGTCAGTATTCCCTGACTCCTCCTCCCACCCTACCTCAGAGACACACACAATCCAGTAAAAAAATGGAAATAATGCCAAGGTTCAGAAGCCGTGCTCTAGGTGAGCCAGGCCCTCACAGATCAGGAACGTGCATGTACTTTATACTCTCAGTCTTTTAAATGGTATCACTAAAGCTCAATGACACTTTTATAATTGAAACAGAATGGTTGTGCTTAAATTTAAACTACTATGCTATAACAAAATTATGCTATCCTATTTAAAATTTACAGACTACAAGCTTCAAATGATTTAGGGAAGAAACTGTTTTTCAAAGGGAAACAATAGGCTCAGGCCTCCAGTGCGGGATTCCATGAGATGATTGCATATTAAATTCACCTTTTAATTCAGTAAACCTTCTCTTATTTTACAGTTTCAGTTTTACAAAGAGACGTTAATGAACCTTGTTATAGCCCCAAATCATTGCTTACAAATCTTATCTGTTCAGTTCAGTTCAGTCGCTCAGTCGTGTCTGACTCTTTGCGACCCCATGAATCGCAGCACGCCAGGCCTCCCTGTCCATCACCAACTCCTGGAGTTCACCCAGACTCACATCCATCGAGTCAGTGATGCCATCCAGCCATCTCATCCTCTGTCATCCCCTTCTCCTCCTGCCCCCAATCCCTCCCAGCATCAGAGTCTTTTCCAATGAGTCAACTCTTCACATGAGGTGGCCAAAGTACTGGAGTTTCAGCTTTAGCATCATTCCTTCCAAAGAAATGCCAGGGCTGATCTCCTTCAGAATGGACTGGTTGGATCTCCTTGCAGTCCGAGGGACTCTCAAGAGTCTTCTCCAACACCACAGTTCAAAAGCATCAATTCTTCGGTGCTCAGCTCTCTTCACAGTCTATCTCTCACAGCCATACATGACCAATGGAAAAACCATAGTACTCAAGTCAAAAATGAATCATTTCATGGTGATTTCAGGGATCTTGGGACCTAAAAGGGAATTTTTCTAAAAGTTTCTATCATAGCACACCATAAAACACATATTATTAAGGGTATGAAAAGCTATGTACTGCCATTGCTTTTTGAGAGGAATTAGAAGAAATTACATATTTTATGAAGCCCTCATTGAGCATTGGAGAAGGAGATGGCAACCCACTTAAGCATTCTTGCCAGGAAAAGCCCATGGACAAAGAAGCCCGAAAGTAAAAAGTGAAAGTGAAGCCGCTCATTCATGTAGGACTCTTTGCAACCCCACGGACTGTAGCCTACAAGAAGCCTCCATCCATGGAATTTTCCAGGCAAGAGTACGGAAGTGGGTTGCCATTTCCTTTGCCAGGAGATTTTCCTGACCCAGGCTTTGAACTCGGGTCTCTTGCATTGCAAGCAGATGCTTTTACCGTCTGAGCCACCAGGGAAGCCTGCTGGGTTACAATCTGTGGGGTTGCAAAGAGGTGGACCCAACTGAGTGCAGCACAGCACCGAACATTACACTAAGATATATGTAGCTTAATTAGGATTAAATTTACCTTTTTTAAAAGATTATTACTTAGCTCATGTTTTTATGTGAATTGTTTCCAAACCTATTTATATTTATTTATGAAACATATAGAATTGGAGGGGCACATAATTATATAAAATGTATTCCTTTTATTCTTTCTAAAATATGATCAGATTGAGAGCTGTTTACTATTTGAAAGGTAAAACCTAGTCTATAAATGATTATTTTGCCTCTCATGATGTTCACTTTTTAGCCCCCTCTGTTGTAAATTGTCCAAAATGCAGCAGTTATTTTAGAAGTCTTTTCTATCATCTCATGGAGAGAGTAGAAAGAAACACGTGGGCTAGGAGAAGTTAGGCTAAAGTGTAGACTTTGAGAAAAAATAAATGCCAGAACTATTGTAGTAAAGTTTTATGGTTGGATAACTATTGTATCAAATGACAGAAAACCAATCTGTATAAAAGCTTTACACCATCAAGTATATACTTTTTTAAAAAAAAATTCTTATTTTTCCTTTTGTTACTTGCAATCAAAGTTTTAAATATGAGTGCTTTTCTTTCTTTTCTATGAAAGTCATTATAATGGTTAGTCCATTTATTACTGTGTTCCTTGATTTTTCAGTTATTTCAGGCTTCTTCATTATCTTGATTACATTATCTTATACAGTGACCCCCCAAAAAACCTCTTGTTACCCCTTTTATTCACTGACTGATAAGACAGTGAATATACTGAGCAGGGATTTCATAAAAAATGAAGTGTCTCTACTCATGTATATGGAAGAAAAAATAGTTCAATTTTATTTATCTTGGAAGTAGATCCCAACATTGATGCTGCTATTCAAAATTAAAGTGTTGCCTTCTAAATTCTTCCGTATTTTTCAGCAAATATTAAACACATATAAAATGTCAAAATGCCCTTAGACAAATGAATATTATGGTAAAAAACAAAATGTGCTTGCTTCCATAGAGCTGGCATTATAGCATCCTCTATAGTTCTGCTTATGGAGTTTCTTTTGACGATTTTTCAGTCAATGTATTCATCTTTTTAACAAATATTTATGCTGCACCTATGTGTTTGGCTTTGTGCTGGGTGTTTGGTACATAATAGTGAGATGATTACTATCTTCATGGTTCTTAAATTATAATGGGGAAATAAATATTATATAATAAAAGCAGACATGAATAAAAACTAATGAGGTTTTAAGTGCTAAGAAGGAGAAAAATGCTCTGTAAGGAAACAATTTCTGGGAGAAAGTGGATTCCAATACAAAATAGATAGCTTAGTACTGTCCTTAGAGAATCAAAATTAACCTGAGAGCTGAATGAAGAGAAGGAATTAGCCTTGTGCAGGAATTTAAATTTGTACTGTTTTTGATAGAACAGCATCAGGCATAAACAACAAGATGGATAATAGTCACAGTCATAAACACACAAGAGTCCAGTATAATTGAAAGTCAGTGAATGAAAAGAGACAAAGAAAATGCTGAGTGGTGGCCATGATGATAAAGATCAAGGAGATGAATTTTGGAAGTATCATTGTCAGGAACTGGTGATATATTTTATGTGAGAAATAAGGAATAGAAAAGAATCAAGAATGACTCCTAGTATCCAAGCTTAAGCAGCAAGAGAAATAAGGGATATAGCTTATGGAAAAACTGAGACGAGTTTATAAAATGTGGCCTTAGGGACCTCTGTATGGCACGTAAGCAGAGATGTCAGTTAGATAGTTGAGTAGAGGTCAAACCTCAGAGAAGGTGGTCAACTTGGAGTCTGTGGTATAAAAAGAGATGTCTTAGACTGCAATTGCAAGTCACAGACCCAGACTCCCCTAGAGAAAGAGTGTAGAGAAGATAATTCCTATCTAGATACAACAGTAGGGTTTGGGTAGGGGAGTAAAATCTGGGAGCATGTCCAATGTAATGAGGATCCAGAATAAATAGGACAAAACTCGTCTTTTAGGGAATTAGGACCAAGTTGGAGAGATAGAACTTATCTGAATAGTTACACAATAAAGGTATGTACTAGGTGCTAACTGAGCATGGTGAAGGAAACATTTAACTTCACTTCTGGGTAGTCCAGAGGAAATTTCCAGAAGGATGACATGGAACTATTCTGAAAAATCTTCAAAATAAGAGACAATTTAATAGGGTATAGGGAAGAACATTCCAGGCAAAGGAGTTGAGATAAGAAAAAATTCAAAGCATTTGAACAGTTGTAAGTAGTTCAGCTTAATTACATGCTTAGAGCTTGTTTCACAATTCAAGATTTAGGTTAACTTTCACTGATGCACTTTTTCAAATTTATTTTCATTCTTGTACTAATTAACAAATAAGACTGCTTTTGCCCTCTAATTGCCTGCATTAATATCTTCTTTCCTGACTTGCCCTTAATCTAAATGAGAAAAAAAGGAGCTTTAATTCCTTTTTCAAATACAAGCCAAAGATCACATAGTTCTATGCAAGAGCAGATGGTCAATGAATGTATTATTTCCTAAACAACTGGATTCTTGTTCCTCTGTCCTTGGTGAAGATGGATAAATATGTTTTAACTAGTGTGAAAAATGTATCCAAATATTATAACATATCATTCCATCCTGGTTGTAATACCCTGATACAAGTAAAACAATTCAGTGACCTGAAATTAGCCTCTATTAAAGTGTCAAGAATCATTCCAAACAATTTAAGTTTCATTAAATTCTAACACACACAAAATTGAATCAATTTATTAAAGTTACTTATTTCCAGATATCCAATAGACCCAATAAAACCAACATATAATAATTTCAGACATATAAATAGTTTCACTACTCTACTTACTGAAGTGAGAATACTACTTCCTAGCTAGAATAAGATACACTCTAAATGCAAATTAAAAGCAAATCAAGGCACTGCAGATCAGCGAACTGCTTGCTGTTGGTTGGAGTGTCTTGAAGTATTGTTCTTGATCTCTATGCAAAAGAAGAGGGGAAACAAAAATAAAGATTGTTTCCTTTATCCCTTGTTAAAAAGGAATAGAGAGTTCAGTCTAACCAATCTATCTTGTATAGACTGATTATACAAGATAGATTGCATCTTCATTCAATATAAATTTAAAATGAATAAAGTATAAATTTAAAATGAATAAAGCATTTTGACCAGGAATTCAGCAATAAAATCTTAACTCAAAAACAAAAAGAAAGCCACCTGAAAGTGACGCCTTCCCAGACACCCACCCCCAAATTTTGATGAACAGATTCTCTGACCTAGACTTGGAGCAACTCTCCTAGAATCACAGATTTTGAGAATAAATTGAGCATAAAGGTGCTAGCATCCAAAGACCTTAAGTTTCCAAATGATACTCTACAAGACAACATTTAACTAAATACAACCACTTATACGTTGAAGGTAGTTGTTGATGTGGACATTTCAATATTGCAGAAGAAACCATGTAGGATTTTTTTGCATTCCATCATTTATTCTATATTACATGATAACACACAATCTATCAATTATTTGCTAACTACAACAGTTAAAGTTTGTTAGATTTTCTGGTAACACCACTGTCATAAACAGTAGTGACTTAATGTGCTCTTAAAGGGATCAAGCAACCAGTGCAATTTAATCCATGATGCATTAGAGGCCCTCTTTTCAAAAGCCTGCAGAGTTCTTTGACATGAGGAAAAAATGTATATTGTGTACATTATATACCAGGGATCTTACAAAATTTATTTTAATAAATGTCCACAAAACTATTGCATTTCATTGATAAATTTTAATATCAATATTCAATTGAAAAAATCATTGTTGCATATCTCATTTAAGTGTTGGAAAGAATTCACAGTGACACTTAAGAAACAATGAACAATCTGAATTAAATAACTAGTTAACTTAAAGTCCAAATTAAAATAAATTGCATATTTTATAAAAAGTGATCTTCTACATATGTGCCCATCACATTAATATAATGTAGAAGGAGATGGCCATATTGATTCTGCTAGCTAGTAAATTAAATAACCAAAATCAGGAGGACTAAGAAGAGGCAAGGATGGGAAGGAAGGAAAAAGGGAAGGAAGAAAGGAAAAAGAATGGAGGAAGGATTTGAAGACAAATTGTTATGAGTCTAGAGTAAGTTCTTTCCTTAATTCTTCATCACTCGTGTCTCCATGTTGATTTAAAAAATGCACAATGTGAGAGTAGCAAGTTAAGTTTTATTTGAGGCAATATGAGGACTGCAGCCCAGGAGGCAACACCTCAGATAGTTCTGAGAAACTATTCCAAAGTGGTAGTGGGGGAAGGATAATATATATGTGATTTTGGTAAAGGCGGAGAACATGCAATTGAGCACATATTTTTTGTAGAAAGTTTCTGCTGGTCTTGTGACACTTCTGCTAGTCACCAGAAACAATTGTCACCATGCAGGATTTTAGTGCTTTTCTAGGTATGAGATACAAGAACTGGGCTCATAAAACCAGCTCCAAAGAATATCTGTCTAAAGACCTGTCCTGCCTGTTTTTCCAGAGCACAGAGTGCGGCATTTTTGCTCTCCACCCTGAACTCCTTCAGGGCTTGTTGGGGGTCAGCAGCCGCAGCAGCATGTGATTTAACCCTTATAGAGGTAGATGGCAAGTGCCCATGGCAAGTACCAATTTTTAGGTCACATCCAGAATCTAGTTTAGTTTTTTTTTTTCAAGGTCAAGATACCACAATTTAGAAAGATTAAATAAATTGTCCATGAACACAAATAATAAAGGAAGAACCAGATCTTTAAGCCACTGACTTTTGAGTAGCTATGGACAATTTGCTTTACTTAAACATAGACTGACTAAACAAATATGTCAGCCACAAACTGGCACTTGTTGCGGTTGCTTGCCATCTGTCTCTACAAGGATTAAATTACGTGCCACTGCAGCTGCTGACCTCCAACACCCCTTGAAGGAATTCAAGGTGGAGAGCAGAAATGAGGCACTCGGTACTCTGGGAACCTTGCAGGACAGGTCTTTAGATGGTCAATACTCTCAGGAGCTGATTTTATGAGCCCAGTTCTTATATATCCTCATATCTAGAAAAGCACTAAAATCCTTCATGGTGACAATTGTTTCTGGTGTTTCTCATGAAGCAGAAGCTTCATGAGACCAGCAGAAATTTTCTACAAAATTTCTATGTGTTTGATTGCATGTATTCCCCCTTTGCCAAAATCACATATGTACTGTTCTTTCCCCACTACCTCTTTGGAACAGTCTCTCAGAGTTTACTGAGGTGTTGTCTTCGGGGCTGCAGTCCTTATTTTGCCCCAAATGAAACTTAACTCGCAACTCTCACATTGTGCAGTTTTTTTAGTTGACAAATATTTACTGTTATTTATTTTTATCATTTACCTCCTTTCCTAATAAATATTATAATTACAAGCAAAAATTCAGCATGTATTGTCTCCTTTACTCTTCTTTTGTAATAGGAGAAAAAAATGTCTATACAAAACATTTAATTTTAGGATATTTTCTATCCAGAATGCTGAATAGAAATTCAATTAATGGTAGTTAAAAATAATAAGCAATAAATTGAATGGGACAAAGGACCTAATTGTTCCTTAAAATGTTTTTCAGTCTGTTCTAGATGTCATTTTTTTTTTTTACATCACATCTTTTGGAACATCTCTTAATAATGAAAATAGTTGCATTTTTAGATATATTTTTGAAAGACTGTGATAATAGAATATAAATGGGATTACGCTGTTTTACTAGATTGCATACATGTATATGCTAAAACATAAGCATGAGATCAGCTTTGTTTCTCAGTACAAAATTAAACTATGCTAAATTAAACTATACTAAAGGCAAGTGCTTGGCTAAGGGAGTTTGACCATCTCAGTAAATGAGTATGATTTATGCAGTTTGCTCATTTCCCTGCAATGCTTTTGCATGTTCAATAAAAATTGATATGAGTGAAAGGCTATGAAATTTCTACCAACAGAGTAGAAAGAAAAAATAACACACTAATTTAAAATATACTTCAGCTACCTGTCATGAGAAAATTAAGAAAGCCTTTAATGGAAAGAAGTGCAGCACTTGGCAACATTACTAAGTTCTATAGATGATTCAGCTTATTCAAGCCTTATTCAAGTCTTAAAAAGGGTTCAGACATTTGTGTATCTCCATATCTGAATGCTATGTGATATACTGAATTGTTTCAGTTTAGTAATTTTAGAAGCAAAGAATAGGATATTCCTATATTAAATTGTATTTTTTGATATCTAAAATGGCAAGTTTGCGATATCCTGACCTCGTTTTTGGTTTTTGTTTTTTTGTTTTTTTTTCTGTTTATTTTGTTTTAATTTTGAATCATCATTTGCAGATTTTTGTGTGTGGCTGTTTCTTGTGAATAACTGAAAGAATCAAGCACAGGCATCCATTTGACTTATTTGGGGCTGAAACTGAGAAAAAGAAGACATCCTACCATTTTACCAGGGTTTGCTCTGCAAGGCTGACTGCAGGAGACTTTCAATTGCTTACCCATGCAAGATTTTATCAGTAAACTGACAACTCCAACTCCTCTATTTACAGGTTCCTGTTGTTCAACATCAATAAACTCATTGATTGAATCCATGCAATTTTAAAGACTGCCACACAGCCAAGGCCATGGCTACAACTGCAGGGAATGTCTTTGAGAAATTGAGATCAAAGATTGAAAACTTGCACTTTTAAGTGTAGATTCATTTGCTTTTTTTTTTTTTTTTTAATTCTTAAACTTTACATAATTGTATGAGTTTTGCCAAATATCAAAATGAATCCACCACAGGTATACATGTGTTCCCCATCCTGAACCCTCCTCCCTCCTCCCTCCCCATACCATCCCTCTGGGTCGTCCCAGTGCACTAGCCCCAAGCATCCAGTATCGTGCATGGAACCTGGACTTTTTTTTTTTTTTTAATGTCTCTTTAGGCAAGCACAGCAGTCTACGGTCACACAACTACAACGCTCTTACAGTTGGTGTTATTTGTTAAGAAGTATTTACCAATTAGGAGGCCAAAAAAAATAATAAACAAAAAGAGAAAAATTGCTTTGGATCATTTTGAAGTACCCATTTATCTCGTCATTTGTAATTCAGCCAATCCTCTATTCAACCTTATAGCAGCTGATTATTGCTCCTGGCGGTCTCTAATCTACTTTCTGTCTTGATTGATTTAGCTATTTAGGACATTTCATATAAAAGAAATAATACTTAGAATGATGTTTTAAAGATTTAACCACATTGTAGCGTGAATCAGTACTTCATTTCAAATAATAGTTTAGTCTGTGGATGCACCATAGGCTTCCCTGGTGACTCAGATGGTAAAGAATCTGCCTGCAAGGCAAGAGACCCTGGGTTGGGAATGTTAGGTAGTTAGAATAGGAAACAGGAGTCCAGAATGGCGGTGGCTAAAGACACTAAAGAGAAAAGTCTGCGAAAATAGATCAAAGGAAGGTCCGAGGACAGGAGTGAGGACCTCAGGTAGAACAAACAACACTCCTGGCTAGCCCAATTTACATAGGGCAGGCCCAGGGGGAGAAAAAACAAAGAAAAAGAGGAGCCAAAGGGCCGAGGGTCTTTTTTCTCTCCCGCGTGCTGGGGCGCTCTTCTCTTCGGGTCTTTGGGTCGACATGCCCTCACGTCTGGAGGTTGGATTTTCCTGCTATTTTCTAAATAAAATAGAGCTATAACACAGAGCTGTAACACTGATTTGTCTAAGAGCTATAGCATGGTCTGTTCGAGACCTGAGAGCTATAACACAGTCTGTCCAAGACCAGAAAGCTGTGATGCGCCAAGGGCTTTAATGTCTGTCACTCCAAATCTTTGTTGTGATGGGACAGAACTGAGGAGTATACACTCACCTGACAGGAAGATCTCCTGGAGAAGGCAATGGCTATCCACTCCAGTATTCTTGCCTGGAAAATTCTATCGACAGAGGAGCTAGTGGGCTACAGTCCATGGGGCTGCAGGGAGTCAGACACAACTGAGCAAGTGACACACAAACATGGATATGACATAATTGTTTAGCCATTAATTAGTCGATGAACTTTGGCTTGTTTCCATTTGGGGTCTATTATGAATAATGTTTCTATTTGTACACAAATTTGGGGACATATTTAAAAATTTTTCTTCATCATATTCCTAAGAGTGGAGTTGCTGGATCATATGGTAACACTTAACTTTTTGTGGAGCTAACTGACTTACAAAATGGCTTCATCATTTTACACAGCGCAGCCCCCCACCCCAAGGCAATGTATGAGGATTCTAATTTCTCCACAAACTTTCCAGTACTTGTTATTGCCCATCTTCTTAATGACAGTCGTCCTAGTAAGTATGAAGTGGTAACTCAACATGAATTAATTTTCTTAGCATTTACAAACTAAGTAATAAATGGGTAGGTACAAAAATAGATTCATGGAGCCATAATTAGATGGATGATAGAAGAAGGTACATAGTATACCTCAGAGATGTTGCAGGTTCAATTCCAGATCACCACAATAAAATATCACAATACACTGAGTCACATGATTTTTTTTGGTTTCCAAGTATTTATAAAAGTTATGTTTACACTGTAGTGTGTTAAGCTTGCAGTAGCATCATATCTATAATACAACACACATAGCCTGATTTAAAAATTATTTTAATTAAAAAAAAATGCTAACCATCTTCTGAGCCTTCAGCAAGTCATAGGTTTTGCCGATGGAGGATCTTGCTTTGTTGGTGTTTGCTGAAGGCTGGGGTGTCTGTGGCAATTTCTTTTAAAAATAATCTTTATTTATGTATTATTTTTGACTGTGCTGGGTCTTCACTGCAACACATGGACTCCTCACTACTGCACACAGGCATTCTCTATTTGTGGCAAGTGGGGGCTACTCTCTAGTGGCAGTACATGGGCGTCTCATTGAGGTGGCTTCTCTTGTGGGACATGGCTCTACAGTGCATAAGCTTTAGTAGTTGTAACACGTGGGTTCAGTAGTCATGTTCCATGTGCTCAGTTGCCCCATGGCATGTGGGATCTCAGTTCTTGGACAAGGGATCAAACCTGTGTCCCCTGCATTGGCAGGGGGATTCCCAAACACTGGACCACCAGAGAAGTCCTGTAATTTCTTAAAAGATGGCAATAATGAAGTAAACTACCTTAATTTGCTCATTCTTTCACTTTAACACGTAAAGGCCACTGTAAGTTTATCAGGTGGTCGAATTTCGATATAGTTGTTTCTCAGGGCATATAAAACAACACATATAGCCTATGTGTGTTGGAGAAAGGAAGGTTCAAGGAAGGGAGAAAGGATGAGGGAACAGCCAGTCAGTGGAGCAGTCAGAACACAGAGACCATTTGTCAATCAAGTTTGCATTTTATCTAGCAGAGTTTATGGCACCCCAAAACAATGAAAACAGTAGCATCAGAGATCCCTGATCACCATAACAAATGCAATAATAAGGAAAAAGTTTGAAGTATTGTGGAAGTTACCAAAGTGTGACAGAGAGACACAAAGTGAGCAAATTCTATTGGAAAAACTGGTGCTGACAGATTTGCTTCATTCATGGTTGGCCATAAACCCTCAATTTCTTAAAAAAAAAAAACAACAAAAAAAACACAAAAAAACGAAAGCAGTATCTGCAAGTGCAATAAAGTGAAGCATAATAAAACAAAACAAGGTATGCCAGTATATAAAAATCTTCAAAATAAGTTATGGTATTTTTTTTTCCTGAGAAATAGCATACATACAAGATCAAGTAGTATTTTATAGGAGGAGTGATTCTTTCAGAGTCACTGGCATTAACTAGCTTTCAAAGGATGAACATTATTCACACAGAGTGAGAAGAGAGAAAACACTTCAAACAGAATATTTAACGTAATATTTCTGGAAGTCAAATTGTACAAGTTTTTGTGAAGCATTGAGTAGATCAATTTTGCTTGAGCAGACACTTTAAAAAGAGAAGATAAGATTGGGAAAACATATAACCATCACAACTGAAATAGAGAAACAGAAATAGAGTGATTATACACATTCAATATTTTGAAACAATGTAAGCCAATTATAGGTTTAAGTGCCATAATGAGTGGAACATAATAATTAATATGACTGTGCACTGAACATTCATAAAATTTTCAGAAAGAGATGGGGTTTGAGTGGACAAGGACACATGCCATGTTGGCATAGCATCAGGGGAAATTATCTGGAATTAGATAAGAATGGGCAAAATTCTACCTCCTATTTGACTCGCACCACAAGACTCATGCTGTGCTGTGGTATCCCACTGGATCCAGGCTTCCTGGGGACCCTAGAGCCCAGGTGGTCTCTGGTCTCCCTGTTTTTCTATTCTTTTGAATCCAGCGAGGTGATGTCATTATCAGAAATAAAAATTATTTATTAACTGAAACAGAAGGATTCAGGAACTGTGACACTGCAATTCCCATGCTCCTTATGGTAAAAATCACTGCTCCTCATTGAAAGAGCAGGCCCCTCACACCCAAATAACTGTTGACATTGAATTTCAGGGAAGTATTTCTCAGGATCATGTTCCTTGCATACAAGAGATGGGACTAGAAATTAAGAGAACAGTTAGGATATTACAAGACTAGATAAAATGATGACAAATCGATGGAGATGCATTCAGAGCAGAATATTTGACATGAAAGATAGTGTGTGTGTGTGTTGAATTGCTTCAGTCATGTTTGACTCTTTGTGACCTTATGGACAGTAGTCAGCCAACTTCCTCTGTTCATGGGATTCTCCAGGCAAGAATACTGGAGTGGGTTGCTGTGCCCTCCTCCAGGGGTTCTTCTCAACCCAGGGATAGACATCTCTTAAGTTTCCTGCATTGGAAGCCAGGTTCTTTACCACTAATGCTACCTGAAAGTGCCACCTGAAGCCCATGAAAGACAGTGGGCACTTCAAACAGCCCATGTCAGAAAACACAAGTTGGGAGGTGAATGTTTCACTTTCCAACAATAGATCACTAAAAAGGAGCTCACAAAGCTTGCTTGGAATGTGTGTGTCATCATGCTAAGAAGTCTTAAGTGATGTCATGAGGCTTGTCAAGTTCTGTGTAGAGTGGAGGTGACCAAATTGTAATGATAGCTCCCCACATCATAGTATCAGGAATCAAGACTTTCTATCCTGTTGCTTTACTGTTGAGAGGGACAGAAAATAAGGGTGGGCTTCCATTTTCACATTCCACCAACACGCTCCTTTCTCAAGCCAGTGTGAATGTATCTTGGGTAACTGAAAAGAAGAAGAAAGAAGAGGACTGAAACCCTTTACAATTGTTCTCAAAGAACAAGATAAAATGTTATTTTATATTTTACTGACTACAATTTAGTCACCAAACTGTGCTGAAAAGCATCCTGGGAAATGGTCCAGGTACAAGCATTTGTCCTACCCAGAAAAAGAACTATGGACCTAGAGTGATAGATAACTTCCAGAGACTCTTAAACATCTCCTTTGATTAAGAATCAGTGCAAATCCTCTTGTAAATCTGTTATTTTATGACTCTTTACTTTTGTCTCACTGAAAAGAAAAATAAGTCTCAGAACCAGGCGTAAGCATTTGTGTCCTGCCTTCCACTGCTCCATGTCAATTGCTTTTAGTAAGTCAGATGCTCATGCAGAGGAGAAAATATTTCTCTGATGTCAAAAGCAAAGTCGATCTATTGTGAAAGAGTTGAAGTATGTTCTAAAGAAACTTCCAGCTCAGTCTTAGAGCCTGAAGGTCCTCAGGATGTTCTATGATTGTCATAATTAATATTGGTCCCTTTAGGGGCACTACGCTTAGACAAGGAGCTTCACCAAGTGGCACCAGTGATAAAAAAACAAACAAACAAACAAACAACCCTTCCTGTCAATGCAGGTAACTTAAGAGATATGGGTTCCATCCCTTGGTTGGGAAAATACCCTGGAGGAAGAAGAGCAACCCAGTCCAGTATTCGTGCCTGGAGAATCCCATGAACACAGTTGCCTAGTGGGCTATAGCTCATAGGGTCGCAAAGACTCTGACATGACTAAAGTGACTTAGCACACACCTACGTGCTTAGACATGGAACATGGAACTATTTTTAATTTTAAGTATATTTGGATAATTATAAATATGTTTGTATCTGTTGACTATATATTTATTGATCTTAATGCATGTCAATAATTGTGTTACTATTATCAAGAGAGAGAGAGCAAAGAGAGAACAAAATATAGGTAAAATTATGATATGTTTTAAATCCCTGTATGCCTGTAGTACAATGAGTAGATGAAAACTTTTTCAAACATCAGCAAACATTTCAGTATGAACAGTTTTGGCACACACACATGCATACCAAATATATTATGTTGTATGTTATGTTATATATGCTATATTATATATTAGGCTATCCTGGTGGGTCAGTGGCAAAGAATGCTCCTGACAAAGAAGGAGACTCAGGAAACTAGGGTTTGATCCTTGGGTTGGGAAAATCCTTTGGAGAAGGAAACTGCAGTCCATTCCAGTACTCTTGCCTGGAAAATTCCATGGACAGAGAAACCTGGTGGGCTACAGTCCATGGAGTTGCAAAGAGTCAGAAACAGCTGAGCAAGTGAATATGAACACATATATTATATATTATATTACATACTTTAGAGATAAATAAGACATTCTTTCTATTTTCCAGGAGATAAATTCTTAGTAACTTGCATTTGAAGGTAAAATAGAGGAAGAACAGCTTCTACCTGTTTTGGGAAATAGACTAGATATAAATATAGTCAATCAATAAAATAAATGAGCTGAGATAACTTCCTTTTTAAAGTATTGCTCACTAAGTGTACTTACTTGCAGCAGTATACCTGAATATTGTGGTCACTAACGTGTACTTCCAAGGTGGACCTAGTGCTAAAGAACCCACCTGTCAATGCGGGAGATGTAAGAGACAGGTTCGATCCCTGGGTCAGGAAGATCCCTTAGAGAAGGGCATGTAAAACCACTCCAGTAGTCTTGCCTGGGAAATCCCACAGACAGAGGAGCCTGGTGGGCTGCAGTCCATAGGGTCCTAAAGAGTCAGACATGACTGAAGCAAATAGTTACAACGTGTATACATAAAGAAGATGGTGAATGGAGGTGTGTATTTTCACTGGAAATTCTATATCATACTCAACTGGAGAGTACTGCCACTGACTAGAATGGCAAGTGTAGGATCAATGTCTAACCACAGGATTCAGTTCAGTACAGTCACTCAATCATGTCCGACTCTTTGTGACCCCATGAATCGCAGCACGCCAGGCCTCCCAGTCCATCACCAACTCCCAGAGTTCACTCAGACTCACGTCCATCGAGTCGGTGATGCCATCCAGCCATCTCATCCTCTGTCGTCCTCTTCTCCTCCTGCCCCCAATCTCTCCCAGCATCAGAGTCTTTTTCAATGAGTCAACTCTTTGCATGAGGTGGCCAAAGTACTGGAGTTTCAGCTTTAGCATTATTCCTTCCAAAGAAATCCCAGGGCTGATCTCCTTCAGAATGGACTGGTTGGATTTCCTTGCAGTCCAAGGGACTTGCAAGAGTCTTCTCCAACATCACAGTTCAATAGCATCAATGCTTTGGCGCTCAGCCTTCTTCACAGTCCAACTCTCACATCCATACATGACCACTGGAAAAACCATAGCCTTGACTAGACGAACCTTTGTTGGCAAAGTAATGTCTTTGCTTTTGAATATGCTGTCTAGGTTGGACATAATTTTTCTTCCAAGGAGTAAGCGTCTTTTAATTTCATGGCTGCAGTTAACATCTGCAGTGATTTTGGAGCCCAGAAAAATAAAGTCTGACACTGTTTCCACTGTTTTCCCATCTATTTGCCATGAAGCGATGGGACCAGATGCCATGATCTTTGTTTTCTGAATGTTGAGCTTTAAGCCAACTTTTTGACTCTCCACTTTCATTTTCATCAAGGTGCTTTTGAGTTCCTCTTCACTTTCTGCCATAAGGGTGGTGTCATCTGCGTATCAGGTTATTGATATTTCTCCCGGCAATCTTGATTCCAGCTTGTGCTTCTTCCAGCCCAGCATAAGATTTAATTTTTCCTTTTGTATGTGAAATATTAAGGTGATATTCTTTACATGCAATGCACTTGCCAGGTTAATCAGAGCAGCTGATCAGGGTAATCGATTCCTGTGGATTGCTGAAGGAGATTTTGGACATAGAATGCTCTGGAATATGACATGATAGCTTATTACTCTTCTTGCTAAAATATGTACCCCAAAGTGAAAACATAAGCTACTTTTTATATAACATAATATATACCCTTATATATTGAGTTTAATGAAATAAAACCTTATAGTCTGTCAGACAACCTGGTGTTATTGATAAACACTATAAATTGACATATCTCTGTACACTGTATTGAGACAAATAGAGCATATTAAGATGAAAAACTGCATAATTTCAATATTAATCTTTAAATGGCATATATGCTTTCAATTTGAGGAACTAAATACCTAGGGCTTATGTGACTGAGCACATAAATGTGGTTTCCCATTTACTGTATGTTACTCACTCACATCTAATTTAATCAATTGTTTTTATTAGAGTTTTGTTATTTTCAAAAGGACATAAATTTATGTTTTATTGAATTACAAGTGTGAGAGTAATAGCTATTAATATTTCCTGAGATCTGGTGTCCATGTGCCAGAATGAGATAGTACTACTTTATTAAATTTGAACATGTTTTTGTTTTTACCACCCACTTCATTTTGCACATTCTGTCTTCGCTGTTGTTCATAAAGATTTCTTAAGATTTGTTTCTGCCACTGCCATTATACAACAGATTTTTATAGTAATACATTCCTTTAGTATTTCAAAATAAAAAGATGTAGTATTTTGGATAGATGATTATGTTTCTAACAATACTTGCTATGCTCTTACAATCAGAGGCAATCTAATTCTGCATTTTCTAAACATTCATAAATGCTTTATTTCTACCACAAATAATTTTGATAAGGGGGAACATAAGACTTGGAATAAAATGAAGCTGGCATATATAAAAATATATACCACATAATATTTTGACAGAAAGCACTTTTAGCAAACATAAACATATATGTTTATAATATTCTGGTGCAGGAATACTGTTATTTATGATTTAGAGGTAAAAGATGAAACTCTGAGAGGTCAATAAACACGTTCAAACTTACATAATTTAAAGACGTCAGAACCACACAGTGAACTTGTGACTGCAAATCTCTTGCTCAATCTGCTGTTCTGTGTTACACCCAGAAACAGATCCAGACAGGTCAGGTCTATCTCCACAAGATACTCTCTCAAAAGAAACCTCAGGAAAGTGAACAATAAGGGAAACACTCTCAGGGAATTGACGTGTGTTGCTATGGTGATGTCCTTTGCTGTGAATAAAGATGCTCTTTGGGGCAAAAAAAAGAGAAACTTCATGGTAGGTCAAATTAAACAAAAAAATCAAAACATCTCTCTTTTCCCCATGTTTTATTTTGAGACCAAACTCCCTCTTCTAACTGCTGTTTTATATTTGGTCTTTATTTCAAATCCAAATGTCTTTTTAAATAAGAGTTTAAATTCATTTCTAGTTCATCATTTAAACTGGATAAATGATTTTAGACATCTGCCTCTAACACTAGCTGAAATGGGTTAGTAAAAATGACTTTCTTCATGATCTTATTGAATAGACAAAAGTCCGTCTAGTCAAGGCTATGGTTTTTCCAGTAGTCGTGTATGGATGTGAGAGTTGAACTATAAAGAAAGCTGAAGGCCAAAGAATTGATGCTTTTGAACTGTGGTGTTGAAGACTCTTGAGAGTCCCTTGGACTGTAACCAGTCCATCCTAAAGGAGATCCAACCAGTCCATCCTAAAGGAGGTCAGTCCTGGCTGTTCATTGGAAGGACTGATGTTGAAGCTGAAACTCCAATACTTTGGCCATCTGATATGAAGAGCTGACTCATTTGAAAAGACCTTGATGTTGGGAACGATTGAGGGCAGGAGGAGAAGGGGATGACAGAGGATGAGATGGTTGGATGGCATCACTGACTTAATGGACATGAGTTTGTGTAAACCCCGGGAGTTGGTGATGGACAAGGAGGCCTGGAGTGCTGCAGTTCATGGGGCTACAAAGAGTCAGACATGACTGAGCAACTGAACTGAACAGATAGATCTATGAAATATATATATATATATATATATATATATATATATATATTTACTTGAAAGCTGTCTTTTCAAAAATTCTGTTATGGAATCAGTTGTGTCCCTCTAAAATCTGTATGTTGAAGTCTTATACTCAGCTCTCAGAATGTGACCTTACATAGAATAAATAGAGTTGTTGCAGATGTGACTAGTTAAGATGAGATCATTTTGAACTAGTGCAGCCCCTAATCTAATATGACTGGAGTGTTTATATAAAGGGAACATTTGAACACAGACACCCATGGACACAGGGTGAGTGTCATGAGAAAATGAAGGTAGAGATGGGGTTGATACATCACACCAAAGAGTGCTAGACTATAAAAAAAAAACAAACAAACAAACAAAAAAAACAAACAAAAAAAAAAACAAATTAGAAACTGAGGGAGACACAAGGAGCAAATTCTTCCTCATGACCCTCAGCAGGAACCAGCCTTACTACAGCCTAGATCTCAGAATTTTAACCTCCTGAACAATAAATTGCTGCTGTTTAAGTCACTCAATTGGTGGTATTTTGCAGCATTTATCAAATAATACACTCTGTTTTCTTTTCCTCTAGCAAACTGTTTACTCTTTGCAGGCTCTTCCATCCTTTTTATAATTCTTTAAGAGTCCTTAATAGTTTGGATTTGCCATCCCTTGTGGATGTCTAAAATGTTGGTCTTCTACCATAGTCTGTTCTTATGTATCATTCTTCCTACACATCTGGAATAATATAAAAATCTTGTGGTTTCAACTAGTACCCTCCTACACTGTTGGTGGGACTGTAAATTGGTACAGCCATTGTGAAGAACAGTATGGAAGTTCATTAAAAAACTGAAAATAGAACTACCATATGATCCAGCAATCCTACTCCTCAATGTATAGTCAGAGAAAATCATAATTCAAAAAATACATGCAACCCAACATTCATTGCAGCACTAGTTACAATATTATAAAGTAATTAACCTCCAATTAAAATAAATAAATTAAAAAAATAATAAAAAATAGCCAGGACATTAAATCAACCTAAATGTACATCAACAGAGGAATGGATAAAGAAGAAGTGGTACATATATACAATGGAATATTAGACAGCCATAAAAAAAACAAAATAATGCCATTTGCAGTGACATGGGTGGACCTAGTGACTGTCATACTGAGTGAAGTAAGTCAGACAGAGAAAGATAGATATCATGGAATCTAAAAAAATGGCTATAAATGAACTTATTTACAAAATGGAAATAGAGTTCAGTTCAGTTCAGTCTCTCAGTTGTGTCCGACTCTTTGTGACCCCATGAATCACAGCATGCCAGGCCTCCCTGTCCATCACGAACTCCCGGAGTTCACTTAGACTCACGTCCATCGAGTCAGTGATGCCATCCAGCCATCTCATCTTCTGTCATCCCCTTCTCCTCCTGCCCCCAATCCCTCCCAGCATCAGAGTCTTTTCCAATGAGTCAACACTTCACATGAGGTGCCCAAAGTACTGGAGTTTCAGCTTTAGCATCATTCCTTTCAAAGAAATCCCAGGGCTGATCTCCTTCAGAATGGACTGGTTGGATCTCCTTGCATTCCAAGGGACTCTCAAGAGTCTTCTCAAAAACCACAGTTGAAAAGCATCAATTCTTCAGCTCTCAGCCTTTTTCACAGTCCAACTCTCACATACATATATGACCACTGGAAAAACCATAGCCTTGATAGACGGACCTTTGTTGGCAAAGTAATGTCTCTGCTTTTGAATATGCTATCTAGGTTTGACATAACTTTCCTTCCAAGGAGTAAGCGTCTTTTAATTTCATGGCTGCAGTCACCATCTGCAGTGATTTTGGAGCCCAGAAAAATAAAGTCTGACACTGTTTCCACTGTTTCCCCATCTATTTGCCATGAAGTGATGGGACCAGATGCCATGATCTTTGTTTTCTGAATGTTGAGCTTTAAGCCAACTTTTTCACTCTCTACTTGCACTTTCATCAAGAGGCTTTTGAGTTCTTCTTCACTTTCTGCCATAAGGGTGGTGTCATCTGCATATCTGAGGTTATTGATATTTTTCCCGGCAATCTTGATTCCAGCTTGTATTCTTCCAGTCCAGCATTTCTTATGATGTACTCTGCATATACGTTGAATAAGCAGGGTGACAATGTACAGCCTTGACGTACTTCTTTTCCTATTTGGAACCAGTCTGTTGTTCCATGTCCAGTTCTAACTGTTGCTTCCTGACCTGCATACAGATTTACAGATGTATAAAACAAACTTATGGTTACCAGGGGGAAAAAGAGAAGGGGAAGATAAATTGGGAGACTGGGATTGACATATACACACTATTATATATAAAATAGGTAACTAACAAGAACCTACTGTATAGCACACAGAACACCACTCAATACTCTGTAATGGCCTATATGAAAAATGACTTTCAAAAAGTGGATATATGTATAACTAATTCACTTTGCTGTACACCTGAAACTAGCACAACATTGTAAATCAACCTGTTTGTTTAGTTGCTAAGTTGTTTCTGACTCTTTTACTACCTGATGGACTGTAGCCTGCCAAGCTCCTCTATCCATGATGTTTCCCAGGCAAGAATATTGGAATAGGTAGACATTTCCTTCTCCAGGGGATCTTTGTGAGCTAGGGATTGAACCTGTGTCTCCTGCATTGCTGGTGGGTTCTTTACCACTGAGTCAGCAAAGAAGCCCTTGTAAATCAACTGTACTCCAATAAAAATTATTTTAAAATCTAGTACCTGTTCATATACCCAAACCACACATATCTTCTAACATCAGGTACAAATTACTTAACATACTCAAAACTGAACTTACTACACTTGATACATTCCCTATCTTTTCATCTCCTCTCTTTCCTTAGTGCAATTGATTCCTTTGACTCATTGTACCAGAAAGAAACCTGAATGAAGATCAGTCTATATTTCTCACTTAGCCTCAAGCCCTACTTTTAAATAGTAAATAAGCTCACTCAATGCTATTTTCTTAATAGTTCTTATAAATCCATCTTTATAAATCCTTATATTCTCTCTTGGTCAACTACAGTAATTTCATGACTAGTCTTTCTGCCTCCTGATTTCTATACTCCCCCAATTCATATTCTTTGCTTGAGGACAATTCTGCTGTGAGATATCACAGTATGTTATGACTTTTTAGTTTTATTTGTAAGTTTTAGTCATGTAGGGATGTGAGACTTGGACTGTGAAGAAAGCTGAGTGCCAAATAATTGATGCTTTTGAACTGTGGTGTTGGAGAAGACTCTTGAGAGTCCCTTGGACTGCAAGGAGATCCAACCAGTCCATTCTGAAGGAGATCAGCCCTGGGATTTCTTTGGAAGCAATGATGCTAAAGCTGAAACTCCAGTATTTTGGCCACCTCATGCGAAAAGTTGACTCATTGGAAAAGACTCTGATGCTGGGAGGGACTGGGGACAAGAGGAGAAGGGGACGACAGAAGATGAGATGGCTGGATGGCATCACTGACTTGATGGACGTGAGTCTGAGTGAAGTCCGGGAGTTTGTGATGGACAGGCAGGCCTGGCGTGCTGTGATTCATGGGGTCGCAAAGAGTCAGACACGACTGAGCGACTGATCTGATCTGGTCTGATCTGATTAGTTAAAAAGAAAAGTTTCAGTTTTATAGCAAAAAGTTGTAGAATGCTTTTGAAAGTCTTTAAAAATAGCATTTGTAATGCTTGAAGTGGAATTTTGACATTTTGGCTTTTAGCATTTTGCATTTTACCCACTTATTAAGCAAGTTAATGTGCTTTTGTTACTTGGCCTTTTCTCTCTTATTCACGTATGTCCAGATGGTACAGATTTTTTCCATAAAAAAAGTTCATAGTGGCAGATAGTTGCTACATTCTTGATTTTCAGTTCTGTAAATTTTTTTGACTCATATAATTCTAATAACATTTTTTATTTTATTGTTTCTGGGGAAACGGGAGATCAAAAAATCATTTGTATCATTATAATTCAGATGCTACCTTCCTTTCAATGATTTATTGAATATTTTAACATTAGCCTAATCTAGCCTATAAACAGTTTCACATTTTAATTTTTTCTTATTCATTTTCTACCTTTAAAATCCCTAAATTTTAGTAGAATATGCAAAATTTCCTTAGATAACTGGAAATCAGAAAATACATTAGTTCAGGCAACCAGAGCTTTACCCTATCAATGTATTTCTGCCATGCTCATACAGTCATTAAGCTGGCACCTTTTGTGAAGATTTTGATTAATTACAAAATATTAATTAATTAGCAAATTAAGAAGAGGTAAATATGAAAAAGACATAACACTAGAGGAAACACAATTGGGTACCTTCAGTCCATGCTTGATAGGAAGTTGTACTTTCCAAGGCTTGAGAACAAAGGACACTAGACAGAGATGTCTGGTGCCAATTTTGCTAGGATTTGGGCTTGAGCAGGTCACTTAATTTGATGGGCATCTGTTTCCTCATAAATTAAAGGAATGAACAAAATTAGGTAATCTCTAAAGTTCTTTCCAACTCTAATATTCTGTTTTTGTCAATATCTATCAGCCTTGGTGACACACTTCATCAAGGGATAGAGATATAGAGAATGATGATGTTGATGATGCCAATGACAATGACTAATATTATCGAGTGCTATATGCTTGCATTTGACTCCCCAACTGTTCTGTTAGATGAATATTATTGCCTTCCTTTTTATTAATAAGAAAATTGAGGAACAGATTATTTTACTAAAGTGCCCGATACCTACCATAAAACCCTATGCCAAAGTCAGTTATTTCAAATACTAGGTTATATAGAAATAACATTACCAGTGTTCACTAGTATCAAATATTTGTGTACAAATAAGACTACATTATTTATTCACTTGAAGATAATTTATGTCATGTGATTAGTTTTATCCAATGGTCTGGAGCAGAATTTGCTTACATAAGTTTTGGCACAAAGTGTGGAAAAATCAGCAGTGGCCTGGCAGTTGCCTCTTTATCTGAGGTGCCCATAAGATAAAGGAGGCCATATGTTCATGTGATGCTGCTCCAAGATGGTGGCACTTTCCTTCTTCTGAATCACTGAGTTGCTGGTTTTAGAACAGTTCATCTTGCTTCTCATCTGATACAGATTTTACTTGGATAAATTTTAAATTTTTGTTATTTAATCCACTAAAATGTATGTTTTATATATACAACAGGATATATAACACAACCTATCGAGGCAAAATGAGTGTATTTTTCTCTTCAGTGAGTGTTAAAGGTGTGAAGCTTTGAAAGTTAGCAGTTATACCAGTATTTTATGATGTAACCAACCACATGGTAGATAGCATTGGCTACCATGAAAAGTCTTTAAGCATGAATCAGTTTCTCCTGCTAGATTATCTTCCTTTCCCTCTCTTCTAGCTCTCTTGAAACTTCTTATTCCTTGCCTTCAATTTCTTTTTACTAAACATCTATTTTAGCAACCCCACTTTTTAAAAATATTTTTTATTTGAAGATTGAGTAATAATAAGAAACATTTGATTTTTAATACTGACATTTAATAGCAGTGTGATCTCATCAAATGATATCTCAGTCAGATTCAATTTGAAAACTAAGTATGAGAATTATGTAAGAAGCAGTTATATATATGATAACACTTCCCCAAATTATGTATACTGCTGGAGTTACAAATTTCTAGAAGGGGGAATTGGAGGATCAGAGAACAGTCTATAACCAGCCCTTTGAAACAAGGCAATTTTGTCTGCTGAAGTAGATCTGCAGAGGAGACCTGGTGAAAAGATTATGGAAGGCTACTATCTACACTTTTGATGGGCCTGAGTTCTTGGTCAGCAAGATTTTCACTTGGGAAGATGAAGTGGGTCTGGAGCCAAAAAGAGCAAGAACTAGCTAGAATCCACCAGTATGTCTTTATTTGTTGCTGACAGCCTGTAAAATAACAGCTTTCAGAAGTACTGCTTTACTTTCACCTACCAGAACTTACAAAAGATAGTTTCTTGTTTGGACCAATTAACGAAAGATCACATAGTATAGGAGATTCTAGTCAACAATTCTGGCTTAGCAAAGATGACAATTTCAAAAAGTTCTGCAAGTCGATTTTCCCGTACTTTATTTATTCTTCAAATGTTTGATTTTGCTTCAGTAACTTAATGGGAATTATATGTGAATATATACTGAAAATAAGAATAATAATAAAAAGTATTGTTGTTTCCAAAATAATGGTGACAGCATATTTTGAAATGGTACTCCTGAACAAATCAACCTGTGAAAACAAATGTTTGTGTGTGCTTAGTTGCATCCAACTCTTTGAGACTCCATGGATGGTAGCCCACCAGCCTCCTCTGTCCATGGGATTCTCCAGGTAAGAATACCGGAGTGAGTAGCCATTTCCTTCTCCAGGGGATCTTTCCAACCCCGGGATCAAACCCAAGTCTCCTGAATTGCAGGAGGATTCTTTACCGTCTGAGTCACCAGGAAAGCCCCAAAATAGAGGCTTCTTAAACCAATGTGTGCTTAATTTGTGATGTCTCCACCTGCTTGTGCTATAGTCTATGACTATAGATTTCAAATTTATACAGTTCACACATGATGTTTTAAAAGTTTAATAATGATCTGTTAACTAAATCTTTACTGGTGACTTCTAAGATATGTTAATTATTTAATATCAGTGACATTTACACACAAAGAGCTAGATAGCTTACAAATTCTGTTACCTTGAATTCTGAAGTGTATATACCACCAAGAAAATTATGCACATAGCTTTGAATCTTGTGTGATTGCTTCTCTGATAAAATTACTTGAAAGAAAATTCAGCACTGAGATTTTAATTCAGTTTAATTAAATTTTAATTTAATTAAAGAAAATTTAGAGTTGATTTTTTAAGTTATTATTTGTAATATTTATTTATTTTAATTTTAGCTATTGAACACTGAAAACCAAAATACATTAAATCCAGTAATTTTGACTTCTGGCCAAAAATACATAGGAAGTGACTATAAAAAATGCTAATGTTATTCTTTGTAGATTTTTAAAGTTCTAGTATTTTGGAAAGAACTTTCTATATTATATCTCTTGATCCTATCATCCGATAGATTCAAAAAAGAAAAATACCCAAATAAAATAAGGAAAATTATATAGATTATAGGTAAAGTATTTATATAATTTACTAAGCTGTTCACATGCCTATTTTATTATTGTTTTTTGTAGCACACCTACTTACCCCAACTACATGTTTTACCAATTGTGCACACATTTCTATGATTCAGAATTATACAAATTTGATTATTGTGTGTTCAAAATTCATTTTTGAAAAAGTATGTTTGCAAACTTGATCATAACTAAAGCAACTGAAAAATTAGAAATTCATTTCCAACAAAAATCAAAGAGACAATTCCAATCAAATAGATGGCTGTGAGGTTTAAAAATAAAATAAAATTAAAAAAATAAATAAAAAAAGAAAAAAGCAGGTTTTAAACAAAACTGAGCTAGGCCTTAGGATGGATGGACATGGTACACAGATGTATATTTAAACCACAGTGCCTAAAATTTGGAGTATGTGGTCTTAAGATAGTTAAATACACATAATCAGTAATTACAGAACAGGGTAGGTATTTGATAATGATTGTCTTAAAAAAAAGGCAGTGAAGACATTATTTCTGTAGCTTTATCAGATACAAGGAGATCAGAACAACGATGGTCTTAAACTTAGGAGATTTTATATTATAGCAAATAGTAGTAAAGAGGGATATGTGGATTTAGTGTGTTTTATATATGTTTGTGTACACTCACACACATATATGTGCATTGTGGGAAAAAAAATGTGTTATTGGCAGAGTGAGTTCATTTTGTTAATACTGAAGATTGGAACATAGATCCTAAGTCACCTAGAGTTTTTACTAGTAACAGTTATAAGTAAAAACACTGACAAAATAACTACAAATTACAAAAGTTTTCAAGTCTCTAAATCAAAATTCTTTTTTATTTTTTCAAGTTATTATTACTCTCAATTAAGGGGAATAACAGATCCTGTCTTTTACAGTGAAGGAATAAAGAGGATTCATGATGTGACCTTTCATTGAAACATGAAATTTGCCTTCTTTAAGGTCCTCAAAAATGAGTTATTCTACCTTGATCAAAAATGGTCCTCTGGGCATTGACTTATATGAGATAATTTAATAGGATTTCACATTCTGTAATTGAGACTATATATTCATCTAATGATACCAGATTTATTAAAAAAAAAAAAAAAAAAAGACCTCAGTGCTCAAATCTCAGTCTCCTGCATGATTATTCATACCTCTCAGTTGATTAGTGATTTTAAAATGACAACTCAAATCAAAGTGAATTTTCATATTATGTTTATACCATTAGTGAAAATCTAATTAAATATCTAATAATTAAAGCAACTCCTTCAAGGAAAGCGAATGCATTGGAGGATGTCTGTCTGCGATTATTCAGTGGGAATCATCCTCACTGTTGTTTTTCAAAGAGACTGAATTATATATTTATTTATTTTTGAAATTTGGGAAAAATAACCCATTTCTTGGTACAAGAATGTCACTTTCTTTTAGTTGTACATTATTAGATTAATGACATATCTATGAGTCATACACTATGTCACCCAGCCAAACAGGGTAAAACTTTACGGAAAGTTTTACCAAACTCAGTAAAACATTTTAGAATACTGAATATGTGTCAGGTACTGTGCCGAAGTCAGTAATATAGAGAGTGTTAATACACAGACCTTTTGGTCCAAAGGCCATTTAAAAAATATTATTAACCATTATAATTTATTTCGGAGAAGGCAATGGCACCCTATTCCAGTACTCTTGCCTGGAAAATCCCATGGACGGAAGAGCCTGGTAGGCTGCAGTCCATGGGGTCGCTAGGAGTTGGACACAACTGAGCTACGTCACTTTCACTTTTCAGTTTCCTGCATTGGAGGAGGAAATGGCAACCCACTCCAGTGTTCTTGCCTGGAGAATCCCTGGGATGGGGGAGCCTGGTGGGCTGCCATCTATGGGGTCACACAGAGTTGGACACAACTGAAGTGACTTAGAAAGCCTTTAAGTTTTAGTGGAAAGTTTTGAGTGGAATTCGGGAAGGTGATAAGGTGATAACTATGTGTTATTGTATATATTAGAAGACTCTTTGGCATTATATTTCTATGTAAGGTGTGTATTTATCTTCTCCTCATCTTTCGTCTTGAACATATGATGTGGGACCATCGGCTATCAATAGATGTGACGTGATGCAAGCCTGGGCCTGAAATGTGTGTATGCACTGAGCTTTCTCTCTTGCATTCTGCCTCTACTATGAGAACATGCTGAGCCCCATGACTGGTCTCAAAAAGCCAATGAATGGCATTTAGTGTAAACCTCAACTAAATACATGACCAGGAACTAAATCTAACTGGGGCCAACGGAGGTCAGCAGAACCAGATGAATGAATCAGCATTTTGAGGTAGAACCCCCACTGAACAATTAACACATTAGCAAGAATAAATCCTTATCTTTAACAGATGCATAGTTGATGGACACAAATTAATCTGCTTTGCATTATTAGTGATTGTAAAACAGATCCTTTATTCTTTAGGTATTGTATTTTAAAATGTGTATTTACAAGAGTGTAAATATGTGTTCTCTGTCTTAAGTAAACATAAAATGTAGGGTGTGGGTTTTATTATCATTTAATTATGATGTAAGAACCAGGTGATAAAAGCGGAAATACAGTAAAGATATCAATGGTATAAATATAATAAGAGGAATAATTATATTCATATGAATAATTATATAATAATTCTATTATATAAATATAATAATATGAATAATTCTATCCATGACAGTTGCCTAAATGTTCATAAAGTGATTGGCAAGTTGTTCTTCTCAGAAGGCTCTAAAGCTCCACTGTGTGGTTAGTCAGTTTCCATAAACATGAAAGACAGTGATGGATATGTTCCTTAATTAAAAAAAAACAAACAAAAAACATGTCTATGCTGCTGCTGCTGCCAAGTCACTTCAGTTGTGTCCGACTCTGTGAGACCTCAGAGATGGCAGCCCACCAGGCTTCAAGTATGGGTAATTAGAGTTGTAATTGTGTTTCATTTAAGTTGGCTCCAAACATGGCCATTAGGCAACATTAATATAGACATTCAAGGTGACTAAAAGAGAGAAACATACACTAGAATTAAATTTAACATGCGATTGTTAACTCCTTAAAATAAAACACATTTACCTTTTTTTTTGGGGGGGGGAATACTTTTTTATTTATTTATTTATTTTTTATGCAAAATCTAATTTTGTTTTATTTTTAAACTTTATTGTATTGGTTTTGCCAAATATCGAAATGAATCTGCCACAGGTATACATGTGTTCCCCATCCTGAACCCTCCTCCCTCCTCCCTCCCCATACCCTCCCTCTGGGTCATCCCAGTGAACCAGCCCCAAGCATCCAGTATCGTGCATCGAACCTGGACTGGCGACTCATTTCATATATGATATTATACGTATTTCAATGCCATTCTCCCAAATCATCCCACCCTCTCCCTCTCCCACAGAGTCCAAAAGACTGTTCTATATATCAGTGTCTCTTTTGCTGTCTCGTAAACCGGGTTATTGTTACCATCTTTCTAAATTCCATATATATGCGTTAGTATACTGTATTGGTGTTTTTCTTTCTGGCTTACTTCACTCTGTGTAATAGGCTCCAGTTTCATCCACCTCATTAGAACTGATTCAAATGTATTCTTTTTAATGGCTGAGTAATACTCCATTGTGTATATGTACCACTGCTTTCTTATCCATTCATCTGTTGATGGACATCTAGGTTGCTTCCATGTCCTGGCTATTATAAACAGTGCTGCGATGAACATTGGGGTACACGTGTCTCTTTCAATTCTGGTTTCTTCAGTGTGTATGCCCAGCAGTGGGATTGCTGGATCATAAGGCAGTTCTATTTACCTTTTTATAGTATATTTTTCTAGTGCTTCCAACTGAATGGACATGAATTTGAGCAAACTGGGAGATAGTGGAGTAAATAGAGGAGACAGGCATGCTGCAGTCCATGGGCTCGCAAAGAGTTGGACATGACTTAGCGATTGAAAAACAACAGTGTAATAGCACTGTCTTATATAATGTTGGTACATGATGCATGTTAAGTGGTTAAAGCAATGATCACACATAAATATGCTCCTAGTAAAAAAGGACCTTCTCATCTTACTCAAAGGTCAATGATGGCACCAATAAGTACAACAGTAGAATTTCATAAAATATTGGCTTATTCAGTGCCAAATGTGTCCTTCATGTTTTATGTTGAAGTTACAGATTCAATTTAGGGTTATTATAACCTTGAAAACTTGTAGAGAGTAAGACAGTTAGAGTAAAGGGAAATAGCTTAATCATATCTCAATGAATATATTGAAAATAATTGTTAGCTAATGCTGGGAGGGATTGGGGGCAGGAGGAGAAGGGGACGACAGAGGATGAGATGGCTGGATGGTATCACTGACTTGATGGACGTGAGTCTGAGTGAACTCCGGGAGTTGGTGATGGACAGGGAGGCCTGGCGTGCTGCGATTCATGGGGTCGCAAAGAGTCAGACCCGACTGAGCGACTGAACTGAACTGAACTGAACTGAATGTTGTGCTGGGTGAGCTGTTAGAGGACACTGTCATTTGTGTCTTCATCCCAGAAAAATAGAATATCATTGGGAACAGTGTGTATAAAAATTAAATTCCAAGGGAGAAAAAAGAAATTGCTGGAAGTTGGAGATGTTCCCAAAAGAAAAGACCACTTTATGTGATTCCTTATTTGAAATATTAGCCCAGAGTCAGAGCAAAATACAGTAGCTCAGATTTACTGTATCTTCATTTTATTGACAGTACAAAGCTGAATAAAGTCTTGTTTTGTTCTAGGAAAAAAAATTAAAAGCTTGTAGCATGGAGATTAATGCCCCTAGTTTTCTTTAATTATACTCCAACTTTTACCACTGAAGGGAAAGCCAGATGGCTTTATATTCAGTTTACCTAGGGAAGCCATGACCAAAAATTTCCTATTAATGCACTGACTGTGGTACATGGTCTATAAATAATTCAAAGTTTCTTCGATTTTACAATATCCACACTGACCAGAAAGTCCATAAAATTAATTGATATATAATATACTTAAGCCAGAATTCCAATCTTCATGAGGATCAATGATTTTCTAAAAGGAGTTTGAACTAGTAGGAAAAGTTTATCTATATTTAGCATCTTTCCTCTAGAAAATTCCAAGTTCACAGGGATAGTATAAAAAGAAATCACAGAAAAGGTGATGGAACTTGATGCAACTATTTTTCTGGGGTAGAGGTTTTGTGGGACTCCCCTTGAACAACAAGATGCTGAACTTCTGCAGCAGTATGTTCCCAACTCTTTCTCTGAGAAATGATTATGAGGGAGTGGCACACAAAAAGAGAATAATCCTCAAATACATAGCTTCTCCCAAATTTGGTGCCATTGTACCTGCAGATTTACCTGAATCCTTATGTATTATTTCTTTCTTTTAACCAGTGCTCTATACTTAGCCCTCTAGGATCTTATTTCTTTTACTCCCTTATTCACCTTTCATCAGAGATATACCTTCTTTGCACAACATCATCATTCCCTCTGCTTTATTATATCATTTGAATCACTATTTTTAGATGTACACTTCTACCCAAAAATAAGAGATAAAAATAGAAATAAGAATAAATGGAAAGAGATATTGCTCTCAGTTGTCTCTGTTTCTCTTTGTCTCTGTCTTTCTCTCTCTCTCTCATATATGACACAAAAGAATCTCTATATAGATTGATAAACTCTTTATTTTTCTACATGCAGTCATCCTTCAGTATCCAAGGGGTACTAATATCAGGAACTCTGTGAACACTCAAATGAATGGATGCTCAAGTCTCATAAAAAAATGACACAGCATTTGCATATATCCTATACATTTCCTCTCATATGCCTTAAATCATCTTTAGGTTACTTAAGATACCTAACACAATGTATATGCTATGTGAATAGTTGCCTAAGCATGGTGCATTCATGTTTTGCTTTTTGGAATCTTCTGGAATATTTTTCCAAGTATTTTCAATCTGCAGAGATAAAACTTCCTGATGGATCAATTAATTGATTGATATTATAGATAGATCTCTAGAGATAAAGAAGAGAGAAAAGAGGGGAGAAAGAGAATGGAAAAGGGAGGAAGAAAGAGAAAAAGAGAAGGAGAGAAGAGAAGGCAGAAAAGAAAACAGGAAAGACACACATAATGGTCAATGATATATGGTAGTGAGAAAAGAAGGGACAGACAGGTAGATGCAAGCCTTGATTGTATATGTGCAAATGGAAGTCTAGATTTTAGGGCCAATATTAAGGATAGAAATCTGGAAAAAGACTTGATAAATAGTCTTCAGAAGCAAACTACTGTGACTAGTGCCTGAAGTTGAAAACAAAATACAACTTTGTCTATGTGGGAAGAATACCCCTTCTTTCACATAAAAGCACATGGCTATATTATTAATTTTAGCCCCTACAGTAAATAGAATTCTTCCTGGGATGAACTCAAATGAGAAAAACATGGCAAAAAGATATAAAAATATCTTGGGATAGTTTGAAATAATATTTGATGAAATAGATTTAAAACCTTCAAAGACATACCCTCTGATGCACTTACTATATGGTAGACATAGATGGACCTCCTATAACAGGGAGAGAATGGATCAGTACAAATGTGCATTGTCAAAGTAAATAGTACATTCAATAAATAGTTACAAAGTAAATAATTAGATTCAATAATAATAAAATTCAAGAACCAGACTAGACTGTACTGTTCCTATACTCAAAGCCCTTCATTTATCACTGTATCCTTTTATTAAGTCACTTAACATGTACTCACTGAAGTTCACTGTATGAAAAACACAATGCAATATATTAGGAATGCAAATGTGAATAAAACTTATCCCTGAACAAATGTAACTTACATCGTGGTAAGGAAAACAGACAAGAAAGGGGTGCTTACAAAACTTTCATGAGTGCAAGAATCGGGTACATACAAAGTATTGTGGGGATGTGAAAGCTGGGAGCATAATTCAGCATGAAAGGTCAAGGAATGTATCTTAGTCAGGATGAGAGTTAAGATGAATTTTAAAGACTCTGTGAGAGTTCACCAAGAAGAAGTGAAGAGGTAATAATAGCATGAATTTAATCTAGAATGATTAAGCAACTCACTCATCTCAAATACAACTAAATATTTGAATTTCTGGTCCAGCATTATGTCCTTTACACCACAATTATGTAGCAAATTTAAACACTGTGGGTAATTAGTGCAGCTATTGAATTAGATAAATTAATAATAAAAACACCAGTAGGTCAGTATAAATTTTTAGTTTTCTAATTCTGCATGGGAGACACATGATAAAATCTTTTCTCTTTTGTGCAATTCATTTCCCTCTCTCCCCTCCACCACTCACCCTGATATTCCAATCCAGTTGTTCCTTCACTACTTTTGTGCCTCAAGAGACAACCTCGAAAGAAGCCAGCCTCTGAGGAGACAACTTAATGGAGCAAAGAGTAAGTGTTCTCCCCAAGTAGGGGAGCAGCGAATAACATTGTGTTATAGGTGTGCACTATTATCTTGACCTGCTGCTGCTAAGTCACTTTAGTTGTGTCTGACTCTGTGTGACCCCATAGATGGTAGCCCACCAGGCTCCCCCGTCCCTGGGATTCTCCAGGTAAGAACACTGGAGTGGGTATTATCTTGACCTAAGCATCTACAAAATGTCAAGAACCCTTTCAGGTCCTTGTGTGGATCCATCAAGCCTGTCAGGCCAATAGAGAGCTCTTTGCACTATTATATTTCAAAAACAAGAAGCAATTAGCTGCCATATTTTGACCTGGAAATATTTGCTTGATATTTAAAGATCCAGGCACCAACTATGATTCATTCACTGACCCACTCAGCAGTATGGCATGTCTTTTCACAAATGTGAACACCATTTTCTTTTTTGTAAAATGAAGTTGGATTGGGTAATCTCTACTTTTCCTTCTATGTGCTGATATTTTGTGTTTCTATGATCTTATAATAGTAATATTAAGTTTCTATAAGTTTTATAATATGTAT